>NW_024108937.1:19092-76888 GCF_013358895.1 Oreochromis aureus | reverse complement strand
TCACATCTTATCAAATGCATCTACTCAGAAGCATCTAAGATACTGAGCAAAGTGCCCAGATATGCAGACGACGTTGACATATCAAAACCCACTGTCCTGTTAACTGCTTTCACTGGGACTGCAGCATTTAACATTTCTGGAACAACACTGCATTCTCTTCTCAAGCTCCCTAGAAGCTTAAAACCTCCCATTCAGGGACTTGGCAATCAGCTGGATGAAGTCAGATCAGAACTTTTGAATGCTGAAATAATCGTCATTGACTTAAGTGTCTATGGTGTCAAGACATCTCTTTGCATATGTAGATGCAAGACTCAAACAGATCAAAGGGACTCGGAGACCCTTTGGAGGCATGTCAGTCATTGCTGTTGGAGACTTCTATCAGCTACCCCCAGTGCGACAGTCTAAACCTCTCTGTGTGCACGACCCGTCCGAGATCGACCTGTGGCGGGAGCATTTTCAGATGATCACTCTGACTGAGATTATGCGTCAGAAAGATGATGTTGTCTTTGCTGAGATGCTGAACAGAATCCGTGTGAAAGGAAAGTTGGATGTGCTTTGCGAAGCAGATAGAAATTTGTTGTCACAGGCCATAACTGAACCAGCCCGTTGTCCGACTGATGCGTTGCACATTTTTGCAACTAATAAAGAAGTGGATGCGCACAACTCTGCAACACTGGCTCTGCTCCATACTCATATCATTGACATCCATGCAGACGATTATAGAAAGGATCCTAGAACTGGCAGAATGGCACTACAAGACAGACCATTCAAAGGAGGTAAAAACGAGTTACCAGACACACTGAAAGTTGCAGAAGGAGCTCGTGTCATGCTCACCAGAAACATTGACATACAAAATGGTTTGGTTAATGGAGCTTTTGAAAACTACTTAGAGTAGTTCACTCTGAAAATGACCAACACATCATCAAGCTTGGACTTAAAATGGATAATGAGACATCTGGAAAGAATAACCGCACACCAGCAGACGACATGGTGTACATTGAGAGAGCAGAGGAGAATCTAAAGCAGAAAGGAGTGGTACGAAGACAGTTCCCAGTGAAGCTGGCCTTTGCATGTACAATACATAAGGTACAGGGTATGACAACCACATCAGCTGTTGTCTCTCTTAAGAGCATTTTGAGCCCGGCATGGCCTACGTAGCTGTCAGCAGAGTGACGTCTCTCAGTGGACTGTATCTTCTTGATATGGAGGAGAAAAAATATTCACCAACCCAGAAATCACTGCAGCGCTTGAGAACATGAGACAAGCCAACCTTGATGACATGATGCCTCTTCTACAAGTGAGACAAACACTGAGCAGGTCAGACGTTTTCACCATTGTTCATCATAACACAGAGGGACTGCCAGCTCACATTAATGACATCAAGAGTCACCATGAATTGTGTCTAGCAGATGTTTTGTGCCTAACAGAAACACACCTGCGGGGCTCTTTTGTCGCAGAGAGTCTCCACTTGAAAATTACAGTTTGTTCAAACGCAACAGACACCTTTCCTACACAAACTTTCCCCAGATGGCAAACAGAAGTGGTGGTGGAGTTGCTGTTTATGTGAAAAGTGACATTCAAGTGCATGAAAAACAGTACATCCATAATGTAACTGACCTTGAATTTCTGGCTTTAAAGGTTGAAGCACCAGTCAGTGCACTGATTGCAGTTGTGTACAGACCTCCAGACTACACTCTGAGGCCATTCCTGAAAAACCTGGTAAGCCTATTAGACTCATTAGAGATCATGGACTGTCATCCCATCATAGTGTGTGGTGATTTTAATGAGAATGTTTTATCCAGTGCAAACAAACCAATCCTGGAGCTATTTGAGTCTAGGGGATACGCACAGGTCATCACTGCCCCTACCACAGAGAAGAACACACTGCTTGACCTAATTTTCATTTCTCAGCCAGAGCGATGTCTCCATTCTGGAGTCATGAAGACCTACCATAGTTACCATGACCCTGTATACTGTGTATTGTCCTGTGATGATTCATGATCTAGATCTTTGACTACAGTAAGTAATTTCTATATTTTTGAATGACTTAAGAAAGTAGAGCGATATTTAAAAGTCGACTTAAGAAAAATGCCCTGCATTGCAGTATAATGTTTGAATTTTTACATAAAATACAATTAAATGAATTAAATAATGATATCAATAAAATATGACAATTTTATTTATTACAGAAAATCTAAAAATCAGTAATCTATGAATGTCAGAAAAATCAAATATAGCAGTTTAAAACGAACAGTGTAGGCATATCTCTCTGCAGCCAGGCTTCAAAAATCCTGCCAGGCTGCCCCAGTCTCACTGTGGCTGGGAGGGAGGGAGGGTGGACCAGAGGATTGCCCACACAACAAATAAATGTTCAACAGCTTCTTCATTGTTTCTGAGAGAACAACACAGACTAAGGTTTGCTTTTTAAAAAAAAAAAAAAAAAAAAAAAAAAAAAAAAAAAAAACCTAATTACAGCAATAATGACAGTTAAGCCAGTTTATCTGTGCCTCTATTTTGAAATAATATTTACAAAAATGTTATTGATTTCAGTTTGTTATAATCTTTAAACTTTTTCAAAAGTATATGATTATATTTTTGGACAAATCTTACGATGAAACATACATTTTTATGAGCTTTTATCATGTTTCAGCCAGTGCATTTATCAGGGTGGGTCTGGGTTGATAAATGCACTGGCTAATAACTGCACATTTCTGGCCAGAATGTTTCAGCAGTGTTACATATGCACTACATATGTTACACTTGCTTTTTGTTACCAGCTGATACCCTACATTTGTATAGACATTGGATGGTGTGAGGCTGGGGAGTTGAGTGGAGTGGGTGGGTGGGAGTTGAGTGGGCGGGTACGGTGGGAGGTTGTTAGGCTTCTTTCTTTTCTTTTTTTGTTAAGAGAGACACAGTCCTCCTGTGTCTTCTCCAAGCTTCACATGTACAATCCAACAGTGTGAAGCACATAGCAGCCAGAAACTGTAATGCCACAGATCAGAGAGGCTTCATCATCACCATCTTCGCCAGACGATCAGAGCGTGAGACTTCACATCTAGAAGTCCTCCTTCTAGCTTGTCCCACAAGCAGTCGGTGAGATTTACTCACAACAAAAAGGGTTAATGACATTATTTCCATGAAAACGTATTAATTCTTTGTAAAGTGTTTAAATTGTGTTTTCACTTGACCTTAGGAGTGTTATTTTGAGTGTATTTTAATATCTGTACTCAGGTGTTTCCCTCTGTGATCCATCCCCTTCAGAGCTGAGACACTCAGGACTGAACAGACTGCACAGTTTCTGTGACCGAGCCTCCAAAACATCTTCTTTGAAACCACACATGATAGAAGGGCTTTATATTTGCAGCAGCACTACTAAAGGTATTCAGTTTATTACAGGATGTGTTTGTTTCTTAGGACCAGCTCCAAGTGCACACTACCTAACATATACACCTTTCTGTTCCTTACAAACCAACTACTCTGGATCATATATGGCCAGTTGGCAGGAATGTTGCTGCAGGAAAACATCCCTGGAGATCACCACCATTGCCAGACTGACTGTGCCTCCTCTGTGCAGTGTCAAGATCCTCCTTTAAATGAGTGTGTAAGTTAACATTTTCATTATTTTATTCCCTTTGACAAGTATCACCGGTATTTACATTTACAACTACATATGTTCCTGTTTTCTGCTCTTCTTTTAAAGTCCTCAGCTATCCTGCTTCTGTGCTGCTTGCCACACATCAAACACTGGCCGGATGACAGGGAGGATCCACTCTGAAGTCACTGGACATGATGAGGATCATATGGGACTTTATAGTTTCACAGAAACGTTGTGCTCTTTGATTACAGGTTTTAAATGGACATAATGACTGCTCTCTCTGATCAACAGGCTAAAGGATTGTTTTCATTGTTAGAGCTCTGTACAATGTATGCTTATTTAATATTTCATCACAGAGCAAACCTTTATTTATTTAACATATTTTTATTTTGTTTTACTGTTGAATTAACTGTGGGATTTTTTTAAGTGGGCACTCAGGATGTCATATGACCAGAAATGTGGTAACTGGAATTCTACAGTATGTTAAAAAAAAT
This sequence comes from Oreochromis aureus, assembly GCF_013358895.1. Taxonomy (NCBI): domain Eukaryota; kingdom Metazoa; phylum Chordata; class Actinopteri; order Cichliformes; family Cichlidae; genus Oreochromis; species Oreochromis aureus. Next base: position 72,796 of record NW_024108937.1, on the reverse strand, counting down.
CTGCTAAGAACAAAAACACACAAAAACCCCCAAGAGAACTCAAATTCGTTCCATGTAATCCAATCTAAAACATTTTAAACTGCTGAACAGCAACACAAACAGTGTTAAAGAAACAGTGTTAACAGAATAATTATGATGAGTTTGTACCAAAGTTTCAGGTCACATGGCACACCTAGTGTGTAGAAAAGGGGTATCAGCTGGTAAGTATAGGTTTTTTCATATTTGTGTCCTTAGAGTTCAGATAGATAAAGCCTTGTGTATAATAATTAGTCATAACCACAACTCAAAGTCAGGGACTAACTAAATTTGTGACTTTGTGTCTGAGCCCAGGTTAAAACACAGTGTTAAAAAGCATTTAGTGGCATGGCTGAACAATGCTGTAAACTAATGATACTTATTTATCCATGTTCACAAAAAGGACTAATGTGTTTATTTGATTATTTTTATGTGTTAAACTGTGTTACCACCTTAGGCTTTCATTTGAGTTTACTCAAAATCTCTATACAGTTCTCTTTTACCACTGTGTGGACACTGTTTACAATAAAACATAAAAAGAATGAGTAATAAAAGATGTGTAGACAGATCAGTAGATTAAGTAGACCAATAGAAACAGCTGTTCAGCCATGTTCTAAGAAACCAATACAATTTAAAAGGTTCAGGATTATGGTTTTAAAATTTGAATTTTCATGTATTTCATATGTTGCTTATTATTTTTATTTGGTTATTTAATTTAGTTATTTTATTTATTCTCCTGCGAAGTGTTTAACAAAAATAGCTACTTTAATTTCAATTTTATTTGTTTATTATTTGGTAATTTGTTCTTTAAGAATCGAGTCTGTGCCAAAACTAAAGTTGAACAGACACATGACAGGATCAGATTATTAACACCTTAAAACATTGCAAACGTCTCTTTTTAAAAGGATTTTTATTCTATTTTGAAGAAAAAAAACATTTGTTGAATTAATTTAAGTCCTTTTCAGAAAGAAGCTGTAAAATATGACGTAAGATTTTCATGTTATTTTCTATGACATACAAAACAATTGATGTATGTAATACCATTAAACATGATATACACATGTGTATATGTCTGAAAAACATTATGCTGTATATTAAAGCTTGTATTTTCTCCAGAATGTTTGTCCATCTTTTCAGTTCAATTCAACAAATTTGTTTTTACATTTATTTTATTATTATTTTTTATGAATTAGAGATTTATAATACATAATTCCACTCTTTAACTGATTAGAAGAATATGAACTTTTGTTATTCATTCAGAGGTTTTCTGACTACATTTTCTTTTGTCATTACTCATCTTTTTCTAATTTACATTTTAAACATGTTCAGCTATTTTCCAACTTCTTCTGTGTGAAAATCAGCTTTCAAAAGTTCAGCACTTTTGTTTTCCGGTTAAAAATTCTGTATTTTCCAGCTAATTCAACATTTTTAGCTTAATATTCAGTAATTATTTCATTTCAGTGCATACATTCAGATTCAAGCATTCACACTGCAGTTTCTTCAGAAAATGCACTTTCTAGTTATTAGTGTGAATGCTTGTAAAAGCATTCACAGTATTGTTCTTCTAATCTTTATTATTATTATTATTATTATTATTTTTATTATATATTCCGTGCGTTTTTTTGTACTGTATCTCCTTCAAAACCGTTCAACTTAGAAAAACCATTCAAACACCGTTAGATTCCTCTTCTTTTGGACATGACTGCTTCTATTTTTCTCATTTTTAACATTTATATTTTTAATTTTATTCAACTTTTTCAACAAAATTTCCCATGTATTTCAATGGGAGACCCTTCAAATCCTCATTCAACTTACTCATTTTCAAACTGTATCTACTTCAACATAGGTTGACATAGAGCCACCATTCAAACTTTAAAACGAAGACAAGACATTCAACTATTCAACTTGTATTTATCTTTTCAATATCTGTTATACTTTTCTTCAGTTCCAGTTTAAGTTTCATGATGTTTTTTCAGCCGTTTCAGAGTTTATAATGGGTGTGTATGGGACGGAATGTTGGGGCTAGAGTGAGAAGGCTCAACTGCTAGAGTGAGAGGAGCGAAAAAATTAATCTGAAAATATTTTTAAAACTGCTGCTGTGTCCACGGTGTTTGGTCTACAGGTATGATTTTACCCTCAAAACGTAGCCATCGCTGTCCTCTTTCATCCAATGTGTTTACTATTGTACTAGGTGTTATGGTTCTTTCATAAATGTCACCAAAGCACAGCCTCCTCCTCCAACTCCTCCATAGACTCTAATGTTAAAATGGCTCAGAAGGTTCGTTTGAAAATCAGAAGAGCATGGTGTTTTTACACTGTCACCACGTCCATATAATAAACTCCACAGGCATGAAAACTGAGAATTAGGTAGACTGGACATTGCTGCCGCTCACGGTGAAGGAATTTCGTCAATAGGACCTGTACTTTTCATTTGGGAGCGATTTGTTTCGGCCTGACTTTTCTGTTCATTTTAAGCAGCAAAAGTGAGGTGCATGTCTGTGTGCGTGTGTATGGAGCCCTGGCTCAGTCACTATAGCAACCAGGCTCACACCTGCCTGCCTAACGAGCTCTCTCTCACTCTGCCAAGATTCATCTTGAACACTTCTATTTCAACAGCTGCTGTGTCCACAGTATTTGCCCTACAGCCATCATTTTACCCTCAAAATGAAGCCATCCTTCTTCTCTTTCCAACAGCGTGTCTTTCAAAGCTCAGAGATGTAAACCTTTAAAACTGTGTGGATCCAAGTGGAGTGATCATATTTTAGTCATTCAGTGATTCAAAGAATATGAACTTTTAATATTCATTCAGATGTTTTCTGACTCTAAATAGTCTTTTCTCATTACTTAGGTTTTTCTAATTTACATTTAAAACATTTTCAGCTCTTTTCCAACTTCTTCTCTGTGGATTTCAGCTTTTAGCAGTTCAGCACTTTTGTTTTCAGGTGAAAATTTCTGTATTTTTCATCTCATTCAACATTTTTAACTTAAAATTCAGCAATTAATTCTTTTCAGTGCATATATTCAGATTCAAGCATTCACACTGCAGTTTCTTCAGAAAATGCACTTTCTAGTTATTATTATTATTGTGTGGATGCTTTAAGGCATCCACACTATTGTTTTCCTGTTTCTCTTTATTCTTTATTATTGTGTGGATGCTTTAGGCATCCACACTATTGTTTTCCTGTTTCTCTTTAAACTTTATTGTGTGGATGCTTTAGGCATCCACACTATTGTTTTCCTGTTTCTCTTTAAACTTTATTGTGTGGATGCTTTAGGCATCCACACTATTGTTTTCCTGTTTCTCTTTAAACTTTATTCTTTTTCAAGTTGCTTCCGTACGTTTTTCGGCGTTTAACTACTTTCACAATTTTTGTGCTATTTTCACCGTTCAAATTTCACAATATTCTGCTATTTCTGCTAATTCCAGCTATATCTTTTGGTATTTTATACTGTTATACTTTTTAAAATATTACATTTTTTTCCTTTAATTTGTCCCATTGAAATGAATGGGAAACTTCCACAATTCTGCTAAAACTTGCTTGTTTTTGAAACTTAACTACTTTCTCATACTTTCGCCTAGAACAACCATTCAAATTTTAAAATGTTCACAAATTATTGGGCTATTCATGAATGATTCAGCTTTTTCATATCTGTTACCGTTTTCATCTTATCCTCTTTAAGTTTTGAGTTTCATTTTGTGATTTTCACAAAATACATGCGTTGTTATGGTTGCTATGCACCTGGCTTTCAGTGGGCCACTGTAGGTTTTGCAGTCTTCTCTTCATGTCCGAACAACTTCTTGCTACTCGCTCAATTTTCACTCAACTTCCACAAATTATACATCAAAACGTAGGTATTTTTGCTGGCTTTCAGAAAATGTCACTATCATTGTTGTGGGATTTATAGAATTTTGGCAAATCTCCTCAGACCAACACAAAGTCTGAAAACTCTCCATAGAAAGTCAATGGAGAGTTTGTTCAAAATCACCGCTTGATTTCTGTAATGAGAGGCATATTCGAATCGTCATATCTCCTCAACGAAGCGAAGTTAAAACATGAGGCTTGTCCGAGTATATCTTCAGACACTCCTGACGCTCACAATTCAAGAATTTCTTTCTCACCTATTACCGTTCTGAAATGAGTTAGACTTGTTTGAGGGTAGGAAATTAGTCCTTCGCTCAGATTTCTTCAGATTTCAAACTCTGAAATGAACCACTTTTTCTCTCGTCATATCTTTTTAATGGATTTCCACAGAGACCTGAAAATTTCCATGATTGTTCACCAAAGCCTGCTGTCTCTTACGGTGAAAGAATGATATTGATACTCCAAATAGATTTAGAGTTAGAAAGCGTTGTTTGAGGGCAAGTCAAGGCAGTTTTGCTTTGCTCTACTCAGTTATGGTGCATTAGAAGTCAAATGTCTTTAATAATTCAGATTTTAATGATAAATTGTCAACACTTGAAGATTCCCCATCTCTTCTGAACAAAACGGTTGTAAGAATGACCGTTCTAGCCCCTACGGTTAGGAAATTATGGTCATTTGTTTGAGGGGAGTCGTCATTATGAGAAATGCACTGCAGAAATCCTGTCTCTCTCTGTGCTGAGTGTGTAAAAACGGCTGCACCTGTTTTGGCGGGAAAAAGTACACAGCCACTCTTATTGGTGGATTCAAATTTAGCAGCTCCCAGGCTGCTTGACTGACCTAGAAACTTGCTTGTCTCTCCCTATGTTGTGTGTGTGTGTGTGTGTGTGTGTGTGTGTGTGTGTGTGTGTGTGTGTGTGACAGAGAGAGAGAGTAAGGGAGGAGGAGAGAGAGTTTTATGGGAGCATCTTATTATATGATTTAAATTCAATATATTTAGACTGGTTGACTGAATTTGATCCTGTGTGTGTCTCTCTGTGCATGTGTGTTTCCATATGTGTCCATATTTGTGATTGTGTCACTGTTATACTTTTTTTGCTGATTTTTTTCATTTAACAATTACATTTGAGGGACCCTTAGCATGTTCAGGATTCTTTCAGCTGTTCATTTTGCTTTTCCAATTTTTCTATTTAAGTTATTACTATTGTGTTGAGTCATAGCATTTCTGCTGCTTTTCAGTATTTGTGCTAAATACAGCATTTCTGCAAAATCATACTATGTCTGCTATTTCATGAGATTTGTGCTAAATACAGCATTTCTGCTAAATCATACTCTTTCTGCTATTTCATAAGATTTGTGCTAAATATAGTGTTTCTGCTATTTCTGCCAAATTTAGTATTTTTGATTAATGAGGGTTTTCTACCAAATCATAGTACAGTTTTACTGCTTTTTTATAGGATTTTTAGAGGATATTTATATTGCTTAATATAGTATTTCTGCTTTTATAGGATTTGTGCTTAATATAGTTTTTCTAAAAATGTAGTATTTATGCTTAATCATACTATTTCTATATATTTCTGCCAGGTCCCCAGGAAGCTAATCCTCTGTGAGGACTGATACATACAAATACATATCAGGGCCTGCACGGCTTCCCAGCCAGCCAATCATATCTGGGGTCTGCCCTTTCTTCTCTCGTCATATCTCAGCGACAGATGTACAAAGAGCAATGCAAATCACAGTCAAAAGTACGAAAGTACGCTGATTCACCCAGTACAAGAATTATGCTTCTAGTCCACCTAGTTTTTGAGTTACACGACGTTTTGTAACTGCAAAAAACGGCGTTTTTCGCCTCTCACCGCAATCTAATTCTGACTGCTCATCACCCTGTTTTCCAGGCGCTCGCTCTCTTTCCCAGTGGCGCAGTTGGTAATGACACAGGTCTGCAACCCAAAGGTCGTGGGTTCAATTACACCTTGGGCAACATGTTTTTTTTCCCTACAAATTAATACACTATCACAGACCACTAATTCATATTCATCATTTATTACAATTCTGCAAACTTTTATGATTTTAGCAGCTTTTCTAATATGGACCTCAGATTCTTCTTAACACTCCATGGCACAAATACTGTTCCCTTTAGGCTCTGTGTATCTGTGTGTGTATCAATATTTTTCCCATTTTAAAGTATTACTCCTCCATAATTGCATTTCTGTTAAATCAAAGTACTTTTACTACATCTTAGTACTTCTGCTCAATCATAGTATTTCTGCTGAATCATAGTATTTTTGCCATATCATGGTATTTGTGATAAAGCATTGTATTTCCACAAAATAACAGTATTATGTACTGTTATATTATTACTGCTCATAGTATTTCTGCCAAATCATAATATAACTGCAAAATAAAGATTTTTGAGCCAAATCATAGTGTTTGTGCTAAATCCTAGTAAATCTGCTCAGTGATATAACTTCTGCTATGCTGTAGTGCTTTTTGCTAGATTATAGAATTTCTTCTAAATCAAAGTATTTCATGTAAATCATAGAGCAGTTTTACAGTCATCTTACTGTTAAGCCATAAATTACGTTTGTTTGAGGGTGGAAATCTGTCCTCCTCTCACTTTTCAAACTCTGAAAATGAAGCCGTTTCTTCTCTCATCATATCTCCGTGACGGAGGTAAAAGGAGCAATGAAAATCGCAGTGAAAGTTCAGCAAAGTCTGCTGATTCACCCAGTACAAGAATTGTGCTTCTATCCCACCTAGTTTTTGAGTTACATGACGTTTTGTAACTCCAAAATCGGCGTTTTACGCCTCTCACCGCGATCTAAATCTGACAGTTCATCTCCCGTTTTCCAAACCGCTGCTCTCTTTCCCAGTGGCACAGTTGGTAATGACGCCGGTCGGCAGCCTAAAGATCACGGGTTCAATTCCACCTTGGTCAACATTTTTTTTTTCCTAGAAATTAATACACTGTCACAGACAAGTAATTCATATTCATCATTTATTACAATTCTGCAAAGTTTTATGATTTTAGCAGCTTTTCTAATATGGACCTCAGATTCTTCTTAACACTCCATGGCACAAATACTGTTCCCTTTAGGCTCTGTGTATCTGTGTGTGTATCAATATTTTTCCCATTTAAAGTATTACTCCTCCATAATTGCATTTCTGTTAAATCAAAGTACTTTTACTACATCTTAGTACTTCTGCTCAATCATAGTATTTCTGCTAAATCATAGTATTTTTGCCATATCATGGTATTTGTGCCAAAACATTGTATTTGTACAAAGTCATAATATTTCTTCTAAATCATATTATTTCAATCAAATCTCAGGAGTTGTGCTAAAACACAGTATTATTACCAAATCATAGTATCTGTACCCAAACATATCTGTTCAACTTATTTAACTCTTCTCAACAGTCCAACACCTCTTCTTCACCCCGTTTCAGCAGAATTGAGTTTTTCACCCCTTTTCAGCACAAATCCCAGCTTTTCAGGTGTTTTCAACAGAAATCTCTTTTATTTCTGATTGCTGATGTCTTTGTTTTTCAGCTGCCCACCCTCTTTCCAGGTGGCGCAATCAGTCCTCCTGCTCTGCAGCTCAAAGGTCGTGGGTTCAATCCCACCTTGGTCAACATTTTTTTTTCACTACAAATTTATACACTTTCACAGACCTGTAATTTATATTGCTAATTTTTTCACTACAAATGAGTAGTGCAAAAAACATACTATGTCTGCAACATCACAGTATATCTGTTATGTTATAGTATTACTACTAAATCACAGTATTTCTGCCAATTCAAGGAGGCTGACTGTTACTAAGTGCATCAGTGTACATAGGTCATCTCTTGTGTTGGAGTGCCCTCTTGTGGCGCCTTTTGGGTAGTGCCTTAGTAAACGTGAGCGCTGCAAAGAAGTGGTATCAGACTGGTTTGTAGTGGAGGAATTTGTTGCCAGTTTCTTTCATCTTTAATCCCGTATTCAGGTTGTAATGTGGTAACTTTTTGTGGCACAAATACCACAATATGGCAGAAATACTATGTTTTGGCACAAATACTTTGATTTGGTATACTTTAGCTTCTTCACCCCTTTTCAGCAAAATTTTCTTTTTTTCACCCTTTTCAGCACAAATCCCAGCTTTTGCAGGTGTTTTCAACAGAAATCGCTTTTATTTCTGATTGCTGATGTCTTTGTTTTTCAGCCACCCGCACCCTTTCCAGGTGGCGCAATCAGTAATGACACGGCTCTGCAGCTCAAAGGTCGGGGGTTCAATCCCACCTTGGTTAAAAAAAATTTTTCACTACAACTTTATACACTTTCACAGACCTGTAATTTATATTGCTAATTTTTTTCACTACAAATGAGTAGTGCAAAACATACTATGTCTGCAACATCACAGTATATCTGTTATGTTATAGTATTACTACTAAATCACAGTATTTCTGCCAATTCAAGGAGGCTGACTGTTACTAAGTGCATCAGTGTACATAGGTCATCTCTTGTGTTGGAGTGCCCTCTTGTGGCGCCTTTTGGGTAGTGCCTTAGTAAACGTGAACACTGCAAAGAAGTGGTATCAGACTGGTTTGTAGTGGAGGAATTTGGTGCCAGTTTCTTTCATCTTTAATCCGTATTCATGTTGTAATGTAGTAGTACCACAATATGGCAGAAACACTATGTTTTGGCACAAATACGTAAAAACGGCTGCACCTGTTTTGGCGGGAAAAAGTACACAGCCTCTCTGATTGGTGGATTCAAATTCAGCAGCTCCCAGGCTGCTTGACTGACCTAGAAAGTTTCTTCTCTCTCCTCTGTGTGTGTGTGTGTGTGTGTGTGTGTGTGTGTGTGTGTGTGTGTGTGTGTGTGTGACAGAGAGAGAGAGAGAGAGAGAGAGAGAGAGAGAGAGAAAGCAAGCCTTTTTATGGGATGATCTCATTGTAAGATTCAAATTCAATATATTTAGGCTATGTCCACACGTACACGGGTATTTTTGAAAACGGAGATTTTCCGTTTCGTTTAAAAATAATCCCGTCCACATGTAAAGGCAGAAATGAAGGAAAACGCTGCTAGGAACATGCCAAAGCAACAGGTGGCTGACTATATATTCCTAACCGTGTAGAAATGTTGGCCAATCAGAAGTCTAGAAGCCTCGGTGGGAAATAGTAAACAAAGCTGGGGCATAGAAGCAGAACCGAGTCGTATGTGTGGAGGGACAGTAACTGTGTGTGTATATGTAAGCATTTAAACACTGCAGAGAGGACAATTAACAGTAACAGTATTGTAGAAATTCATTTCATCAAAACAACAACGTGCGCACACTGTGACGTCAAAAAGCGCACACCTCTTGACGATGCGTTTTTCAAATTTTTCTCGTCCCACACGTAAATGCAAAATGGAGTTTTAGAAAATATCCACCCTGGCCGGAGTTTTAGAAATCTCCGTTTTCACTGACCGAAAACGCCGTTTACGTGTGGACGAAAAGGTGCAAACGCATAGAAAAATCTGCGTTTTCAAAAATACCCGGGTACGTGTGGACATAGCCTTAGACTGGTTGACTGAATTTGATCCTGTGTGTCTCTCTGTACATGTGTGTTTCCATAGGTGTCTATATTTGTGATTGTGTGACTGTTATACTTTTTTTTTGCTGAGGTTTTTTTTTTTCATTTAACAAGTACATTTGAAGGATCCTTAGCATGATTAGCATTTTTCAGCTGTCCATTTTGCTTTTCCAATTTTTCTGTTTAAGTTATTACTATTGTGCTGAATCATACTATTTCTGCTATTTTACAAGATTTGTGCTAAATATAGTATTTCTGCCAAATATAGTATTTCTGATTAATTATAGTTTTTCTACCAAATCATAGTATAGTATTTCTGCTTTTTATAGGATTTGTGCTTAATATAGTATTTTTGCTTTTTATAGGATTTGTGCTTAATACAGTATTTCTGCTAAATGTAGTATTTATGCTTAATCATACTATTACTATATATTTCTGCCAGGTCCCCAGGCAGCCAATCCTCTGAGGACTGAGACATTCAAATTTACATATCAGGGCCTGCACGGCTTCCCAGCCAGCCAATCATATCTGAGGTCTGCCCTTTCTTCTCTCGTCATATCTCTGCGTCGGATGTACAAAGAGCAATGAAAATCGCAGTCAAAGTACACCAAAGTCCGCTGATTCACTCAGTACAAGAATTATGCTTCTAGTCCACCTAGCTTTTGAGTTACACGACGTTTTGTAACTCCAAAAATGGCATTCTTCGCCTCTCACCGCGATCCAATTCTGACTGCTCATCACCCTGTTTCCCAAGAGCTCACTGTCTTTCCCAGTGGCGCAGCTGGTAATGACACGGGTCTGCAACCCAAAGGTTGTGGGTTCAAGTATACCTTGGTCAACATCTTTTTGCCCTACAAATTAATACACTATCACAGACCACTAATTCATATTCATCATTTATTACAATTCTCAAAACTTTTACCAGCTTTTCTAATATGGACCTCAGTTTCTTCTTAACACTCCATGGCACAAATACTGTTCCCTTTAGGCTCTGTGTGTGTGTGTGTGTATCAATATTTCTCCCATTTTAAAGTATTACTCCTCCATAATTGTATTTCTGTTAAATCATAGTACTTCTACTACATCTTAGTACTTCTGCTCAATCATAGTATTTCTGCTAAATCATAGTATTTTGCCAAATTATGGTTTTTGTGCCAAATCATAACATTTGTGTTATGTTATAGTATTACTACTAAGTGGAGGAATTTATGTCATGTTACAGTATATGTGCTGATTACAGTATTTCTGCTAAATCATAGTATTTCTACTATATTATATATTTTTCTTTCTAAATATAGCATTTCTGCTATATAATTGTATTTCTGCTATGTTAAAATATTTGTGCTAAACCAGTGTATTTGTGCTGAAACATAGTATTTCTGCCAAATGTAGTATTTCTGTCAAATTACAGCATTTTTGCTATGTTGTACTGTTTCTCTAAATCATAGTATTTCTGTAATGTTTAAGAATGTTTGGCTAAATATATTCTTTCTGTTATCTTATACTATTTCTCCTAAATTCTTGTATTTTTGAGAAGTTATCGTGTTTCTGGTAAGTTACAATGTTTCTGCTAAGTTCTGCTATGCTATTGTATTTCTGCCAAGTATTATGTTTCCTCTAAGATATTGCAGTTCTGCTAAGTTACTACATTTTAGCAAAGTTCCTTTGCTTCTGCAATGTTTTTACAATTTCTGCAACTTTTCAGCTTTTTCAGCTAGTTTCAGCAGAAAGCTTCAGCTTTAAAGCATCCACACTGCATTTTCATTCTTTATTATTGTGTGGAGGAAATGCAAATTTTTCTAGTTCTTTTCAAGTTGTTTCTCTTTAAACTTTATTCTTTTTTTTCATGCTTTTTTTAACTACTTCCACAATTTTGTGCTATTTTCACCGTTCAAATTTCACAATATTCTGCTATTTCTGCTAATTCCAGCTATATCTTTTGGTATTTTATACTGTTATACTTTTTAAAATATTACATTTTTTTTCCTTTAATTTGTCCCATTGAAATGAATGGGAAACTTCCACAATTCTGCTAAAACTTGCTTGTTTTGAAACTTGACTACTTTTTCCTACTTTCACCTAGAACAACCATTCAAACTTTAAAATGTTCACAAATTATTGGGCTATTCATGAATGATTCAGCTTTTTCATATCTGTTACCGTTTTTATCTTATCCTCTTTAAGTTTTGAGTTTCATCTTTGTGATTTTTCACAAAATACATGCGTTGTTATGGTTGCTATGCAGTTGGTTCTAAGTGAGCCACTGTACCTTTGGCAATTTTCTCTTCATGTCCGAACAACTTCTTGCTACTTGATCAATTTTCACTCAACTTCCACAAATTATACATCAAAACGTAGGTATTTTTGCTGGCTTTCAGTAAATATCACTATCGTGGTTGTGGGATTTATAGAATTTTGGCAAATCTCCTCAGACCAACACAAAGTCTTAAAACTCTCCATAGAAAGTCAATGGAGAGTTTGTTGAAAATCACCGCTTGATTTCTGTAATGAGAGGCATATTCGAATCGTCATATCTCCTCAACGAAGCGAAGTTAAAACATGAGGCTTGTCCGAGTATATCTTCAGACACTCCTGACGCTCACAATTCAAGAATTTCTTTCTCACCTATTACCGTTCTGAGATGAGTTACACTTGTTTGAGGGTAGGAAATTCATCCCTCGCTCAGATTTCTTCAGATTTCAAACTCTGGAAATGAGGCAATTTTTTCTCTCGTCATATCTTTTTTTTGGATTTCCACAGAGACCTGAAAATTTCCATGACTGTTCACCAAAGCCTGCTGTCTCTTACGGTGAAAGAATTATATTGATACTCCAAATAGATTTAGAGTTAGAAAGCGTTGTTTGAGGGCAAGTCAAGGCAGTTTTGCTTCGCCTCTACTCAGTTATGGTGCATTACAAGTCAAATATCTTTAATAATTCATATTTTAATGATAAATTGTTAACACCTGAAGATTCCCCCATCTATTCTGAACAAAACGGTGTAAGAATGATCGTTCTAGCCCCTACGGTTAGGAAATTATGGCCATTTGTTTGAGAGGAATCCTCACTATGAGAAATACACTGCAGAAATCCTGTCTCTGTGCTCTGTGTGTGTAAAACGGCTGCACCTGTTTTGGCGGGAAAAAGTACACAGCCTCTCTGATTGGTGGATTCAAATTTAGCAGCTCCCAGGCTGCTTGACTGACCTAGAAACTTGCTTGTCTCTCCCTTGTGTGTGTGTGTGTGTGTGTGTGTGTGTGTGTGTGTGTGTGTGTGTGTGTGTGTGACAGAGAGAGAGAGAAAGGGAGGGCGAGAGAGAGTTTTTATGGGAGCATCTTATTATATGATTTAAATTCAATATATTTAGACTGGTTGACTGAATTTGATCCTGTGTGTGTCTCTCTGTGCATGTGTGTTTCCATATGTGTCCATATTTGTGATTGTGTCACTGTTATACTTTTTTTTGCTGATTTTTTTCATTTAACAATTAGATTTGAGGGACCCTTAGCATGTTCAGGATTCTTTCAGCTGTCCATTTTGCTTTTCCAATTTTTCTATTTAAGTTATTACTATTGTGTTGAGTCATAGCATTTCTGCTGCTTTTCAGTATTTGTGCTAAATACAGCATTTCTGCAAAATCATACTATGTCTGCTATTTTATCAGATTTGTGCCAAATACAGCATTTCTGCTAAATCATACTATTTCTGCTATTTTATGAGATTTGTACTAAATATAGTGTTTTTGCCAAATATAGTATTTCTGCTTAATTATAATATTTCTGCCCTTTTATAGTATTTGTGCTAAAACATAGTATTTCTACTAAATGTAGTATTTATGCTTAATCATACTATTTGTATATATTTCTGCCAGGTCCCCAGGCAGCTAATCCTCTGTGAGGACTGATACATACAAATACATATCAGGGCCTGCACGGCTTCCCAGACAGCCAATCATATCTGAGGTCTGCCCTTTCTTCTCTCGTCATATCTCAGCGACGGATGTACAAAGAGCAATGAAAATCGCAGTCAAAGTACACCAAAGTCTGCTGATTCACCCAGTACAAGAATTATGCTTCTAGTCCACCTAGTTTTTAGTTACACGACGGTTTGTAACTGCAAAAAACAGCGTTTTTCGCCTCTCACCGCGATCTGATTCTGACTGCTCATCACCCTGTTTTCCAGGCGCTCGCTCTCTTTCCCAGTGGCGCAGTTGGTAATGACACAGGTCTGCAACCCAAAGGTCATGGGTTCGATTACACCTTGGGCAACATGTGTTTTTTCCCTACAAATTATTACACTATCACAGACCACTAATTCATATTCATCATTTATTACAATTCTGCAAAATTTTATGATTTTAGCAGCTTTTCTAATATGGACCTCAGATTCTTGTTAACACTCCATGGCACAAATACTGTTCCCTTTAGGCTCTGTGTGTGTGTGTGTGTATCAATATTTCTCCCATTTTAAAGTATTACTCCTCCATAATTGTATTTCTGTTAAATCAAAGTACTTTTACTACATCTTAGTACTTCTGCTCAATCATAGTATTTCTGCTAAATCATAGTATTTTTGCCAAATCATGGTTTTTGTGCCAAATCATCAGAATCGTGTTTATTGGCCAAGTATAAGTGCAGACAAATACAAGGAATTTGGTTCCGGTAGATGGTGGCTCTCGAGCACAGCAATGTAAATCTCACACACACACACACACACGCACCCACACACACACGTATCTATATATACATTACACATGCATACACATACATACACAAAGCTGTGTAAACCAACTATAAATAACTAATCTAAACGTATATACATAAAATACAGAAATGAAATGAGGTGGAATGAATACTACAGAATGTACATAAGGTGCAGTTGCAGTCTGGCAGTGGGAGCAGTGTGACAGTTCAACTGTTTAGAAGGGAGATGGCGAGGGGAAAGAAACTGTTCCTGTGTCGGGTGGTCCTGGTCTGCAGGCTTCTGTACCGTCTGCCAGAGGGCAGCAGATCAAAAAGTCTGCGTCCAGGGTGTGAGGGGTCTGTGATGATTTTCCCTGCCCGTTTCCTGGTTCTTGACAGGTACAGATCCTGGATGGAGGGCAGGGGGGCGCCGATGATCTTTTCTGCTGCCCGTACAGTCCGCTGCAGTCTGCACCTGTCCTGTTTAGTGGCTGCACCATACCAGACTGTGATGGAGGAGCACAGGACAGACTCAATGACTGCAGTGTAGAACTGGATCAGCAGCTCCTGTGGAAGACTGTACTTCCCAGTTGTCTCAGGAAGTACATCCTCTGCTGGGTCTTTTTGAGGATGGAGTTGATGTTGGTCTCCCACTTCAGGTCCTGGGAGATGGTGGTACCCAGCAACTTGAAGATCTCCACAGTCGACACAGGGCTGTCTGATATGATGAGGGGGGGGCAGAGTTGAGGGATGTCTCCTGAAGTCCACTGTCATCTCTACAGTTTTAAGAGTGTTCAGCTCCAGATTGTGCTGACTGCACCAGAGTAACAGCCGCTCAACTCATCATAACATTTGTGTTATGTTATAGTATTACTACTAAGTGGAGGAATTTCTGTCATGTTACAGTATATGTGCTGATTACAGTATTTCTGTATAATAGAATTTTGGCAAATCTCCTCACACCAACACAAAGTCTGAAAACTGCATAGAAAGTCAATGGAGAGCTTGTTCAAAATCACCGCTGGATTTCTCTAATGAGAGGCATTTTCAAATCGTGATATCTCCTTAACGCAGCAAAGTTAAGACATGAGGCTTGTGCCAATATATCTTCAGACACTCCTGACGCTCACAATTCAAGAATTTCTTTCTCACCTATTACCATTTGGCCATGAATTGGGTTTGTTTGAGGGCAGGAAATTCATCCCTCGCTCAGATTTCTTCAGATTTCAAACTCTGAAATGAACCACTTTTTTTCTCTCGTCATATCTTTTGATAGATTTCCACAAAGACCTTAAAATTTCCATGACTGTTCACCAAAGCCTGCTGTCTCTTACGGTGAAAGAATTATATCGATACTCCAAATAGATTTAGAGTTAGAAAGCGTTGTTTGAGGGCAGGTCAAGGCAGTTTTGCTTCGCCTCTACTCAGTTATGGTGCATTACAAGTCAAATATCTTTAATAATTCATATTTTAATGATAAATTGTTAACACTTGAAGATTCCCCATCTCTTCTGAACAAAACGGTGTAAGAATGACCGTTCTAGCCCCTACGGTTAGGAAATTATGGCCATTTGTTTGAGAGGAATCCTCACTATGAGAAATACACTGCAGAAATCCTGTCTCTGTGCTCTGTGTGTGTAAAAACGGCTGCACCTGTTTTGGCGGGAAAAAGTACACAGCCTCTCTGATTGGTGGATTCAAATTTAGCAGCTCCCAGGCTGCTTGACTGACCTAGAAACTTGCTTGTCTCTCCCTATATGTGTGTGTGTGTGTGAGAGAGAGAGAGAAAGGGAGGCGAGAGAGAGTTTTATGGGAGCATCTTATTATATGATTTAAATTCAATATATTTAGACTGGTTGACTGAATTTGATCCTGTGTGTGTCTCTCTGTACATGTATGTTTCCATATGTGTCCATATTTGTGATTGTGTCACTGTTATACTTTTTTTGCTGATTTTTTTCATTTAACAATTACATTTGAGGGACCCTTAGCATGTTCAGGATTCTTTCAGCTGTCCACTTTGCTTTTCCAATTTTTCTATTTAAGTTATTACTATTGTGTTGAGTTATAGAATTTCTGCTGCTTTTCAGAATTTGTGCTAAATACAGCATTTCTGCAAAATCATACTATGTCTGCTATTTTATGAGATTTGTGCTAAATACAGCATTTCTGCTAAATCATACTCTTTCTGCTATTTCATAAGATTTGTGCTAAATATAGTGTTTCTGCTATTTCTGCCAAATTTAGTATTTTTGATTAATTAGGGTTTTCTACCAAATCATAGTACAGTTTTACTGCTTTTTATAGGATTTTTAGAGGATATTTATATTGCTTAATATAGTATTTCTGCTTTTATAGGATTTGTGCTTAATAGTTTTTCTAAAAATGTAGTATTTATGCTTAATCATACTATTTCTATATATTTCTGCCAGGTCCCCAGGCAGCTAATCCTCTGTGAGGACTGATACATACAAATACATATCAGGGCCTGCACGGCTTCCCAGCCAGTCAATCATATCTGGGGTCTGCCCTTTCTTCTCTCGTCATATCTCAGCAACAGATGTACAAAGAGGAATGCAAATCACAGTCAAAGTACACGAAAAGTACGCTGATTCACCCAGTACAAGAATTATGCTTCTAGTCCACCTAGTTTTTGAGTTACACGACGTTTTGTAACTGCAAAAGCGGCGTTTTCGCCTCTCACCGCAATCTGATTCTGACTGCTCATCACCCTGTTTTCCAGGCGCCGCTCTCTTTCCCAGTGGTGCAGTTGGTAATGACACAGGTCTGCAACCCAAAGGTCGTGGGTTCAATTACACCTTGGGCAACATGTTTTTTTTTCCCTACAAATTAATACACTATCACAGACCACTAATTCATATTCATCATTTATTACAATTCTGCAACCTTTTATGATTTTAGCAGCTTTTGTAATATGGACCTCAGATTCTTGTTAACACTCCATGGCACAAATACTGTTCCTTTAGGCTCTGTGTGTGTGTGTGTGTGTGTGTGTGTGTGTGTGTGTGTGTGTGTGTGTGTGTGTGTGTGAGAGAGAGAGAGAGAGCGAGAGAGAGCCTTTGATGGGAGCATCTTATTATATCACTTAAATTCAATATATTTAGACTGGTTGACTGAATTTGGTCCTGTGTGTCTCTCTGTGCATGTGTGTTTCCGTATGTGCCCATATTTGTGATTGTGTGACTGTTATACTTTTTTTGCTGATTTTTTTTTTTTCAATTAACAATTAGATTTGAGGGACCCTTAGCATGTTCAGGATTTTTCCAGATGTCCATTTTGCTTTTCCAATTTTTCTATAAGTTATTACTGTTGTGCTAAGTCATAGCATTTCTGCTGCTTTTCAGTATTTGTGCTAAATACAGCATTTCTGCTAAATCATACTATTTCTGCTATTTTATGAGATTTGTGCCAAATACAGCATTTCTGCTAAATCATACTATTTCTGCTATTTCATAAGATTTGTACTAAATATAGTGTTTCTGCCAAATATAGTATTTCTGCTTAATTATAGTATTTCTGCCATTTTATAGTATTTGTGCTAAAACATAGTATTTCTACTAAATGTAGTATTTATGCTTAATCATACTATTTGTATATATTTCTGCCAGGTCCCCAGGCAGCTAATCCTCTGTGAGGACTGATACATACAAATACATATCAGGGCCTGCACGGCTTCCCAGCCAGCCAATCATATCTGAGGTCTGCCCTTTCTTCTCTCGTCATATCTCAGCGACAGATACAAAGAGCAATGCAAATCACAGTCAAAGTACACGAAAGTACGCTGATTCACCCAGTACAAGAATTATGCTTCTAGTCCACCTAGTTTTTGAGTTACACGACGTTTTGTAACTCCAAAAAACGGCGCTCTGTGCCTCTCACCGCAATCTAATTCTGACTGCTCATCACCCTGTTTTCCAGGCACTCGCTCTCTTTCCCAGTGGCGCAGTTGGTAATGACACAGGTCTGCAACCCAAAGGTCATGGGTTCGATTACACCTTGGGCAACATGTGTTTTTTCCCTACAAATTATTACACTATCACAGACCACTAATTCATATTCATCATTTATTACAATTCTGCAAAATTTTATGATTTTAGCAGCTTTTCTAATATGGACCTCAGATTCTTGTTAACACTCCATGGCACAAATACTGTTCCCTTTAGGCTCTGTGTGTGTGTGTGTGTATCAATATTTCTCCCATTTTAAAGTATTACTCCTCCATAATTGTATTTCTGTTAAATCAAAGTACTTTTACTACATCTTAGTACTTCTGCTCAATCATAGTATTTCTGCTAAATCATAGTATTTTTGCCAAATCATGGTTTTTGTGCCAAATCATCAGAATCGTGTTTATTGGCCAAGTATAAGTGCAGACAAATACAAGGAATTTGGTTCCGGTAGATGGTGGCTCTCGAGCACAGCAATGTAAATCTCACACACACACACACGCACCCACACACACACGTATCTATATATACATTACACATGCATACACATACATACACAAAGCTGTGTAAACCAACTATAAATAACTAATCTAAACGTATATACATAAAATACAGAAATGAAATGAGGTGGAATGAATACTACAGAATGTACATAAGGTGCAGTTGCAGTCTGGCAGTGGGAGCAGTGTGACAGTTCAACTGTTTAGAAGGGAGATGGCGAGGGGAAAGAAACTGTTCCTGTGTCGGGTGGTCCTGGTCTGCAGGCTTCTGTACCGTCTGCCAGAGGGCAGCAGATCAAAAGTCTGTGTCCAGGGTGTGAGGGGTCTGTGATGATTTTCCTGCCCGTTTCCTGGTTCTTGAGAGGTACAGATCCTGGATGGAGGGCAGGGGGGGCGCCGATGATCCTTTCTGCTGCCCGTACAGTCCACTGCAGTCTGCACCTGTCCTGTTTAGTGGCTGCACCATACCAGACTGTGATGGAGGAGCACAGGACAGACTCAATGACTGCAGTGTAGAACTGGATCAGCAGCTCCTGTGGAAGACTGTACTTCCCCAGTTGTCTCAGGAAGTACATCCTCTGCTGGGTCTTTTTGAGGATGGAGTTGATGTTGGTCTCCCACTTCAGGTCCTGGGAGATGGTGGTACCCAGCAACTTGAAGATCTCCACAGTCGACACAGGGCTGTCTGATATGATGAGGGGGCAGAGTTGAGGATGTCTCCTGAAGTCCACTGTCATCTCTACAGTTTTAAGAGTGTTCAGCTCCAGATTGTGCTGACTGCACCAGAGTACCAGCCGCTCAACTCATCATAACATTTGTGTTATGTTATAGTATTACTACTAAGTGGAGGAATTTCTGTCATGTTACAGTATATGTGCTGATTACAGTATTTCTGTATAATAGAATTTTGGCAAATCTCCTCACACCAACACAAAGTCTGAAAACTGCATAGAAAGTCAATGGAGAGCTTGTTCAAAATCACCGCTGGATTTCTCTAATGAGAGGCATTTTCAAATCGTCATATCTCCTTAACGCAGCAAAGTTAAGACATGAGGCTTGTGCCAATATATCTTCAGACACTCCTGACGCTCACAATTCAAGAATTTCTTTCTCACCTATTACCATTTGGCCATGAATTGGGTTTGTTTGAGGGCAGGAAATTCATCCCTCGCTCAGATTTCTTCAGATTTCAAACTCTGAAATGAACCACTTTTTTCTCTCGTCATATCGTTTTGATAGATTTCCACAAAGACCTGAAAATTTCCATGACTGTTCACCAAAGCCTGCTGTCTCTTACGGTGAAAGAATTATATCGATACTCCAAATAGATTTAGAGTTAGAAAGCGTTGTTTGAGGGCAGGTCAAGGCAGTTTTTGCTTCACCTCTACTCAGTTATGGTGCATTACAAGTGAAATATCTTTAATAATTCATATTTTAATGATAAATTGTTAACACCTGAAGATTCCCCATCTCTTCTGAACAAAACGATTGTAAGAATGACCGTTCTAGCCCCTACGGTTAGGAAATTATGGCCATTTGTTTGAGAGGAATCCTCACTATGAGAAATACACTGCAGAAATCCTGTCTCTGTGCTCTGTGTGTGTAAAACGGCTGCACCTGTTTTGGCGGGATAAAGTACACAGCCTCTCTGATTGGTGGATTCAAATTTAGCAGCTCCCAGGCTGCTTGACTGACCTAGAAACTTGCTTGTCTCTCCCTATGTGTGTGTGTGTGTGTGTGTGTGTGTGTGTGTGTGTGTGTGTGTGTGACAGAGAGAGAGAAAGGGAGGCGAGAGAGAGTTTTTATGGGAGCATCTTATTATATGATTTAAATTCAATATATTTAGACTGGTTGACTGAATTTGATCCTGTGTGTGTCTCTCTGTGCATGTGTGTTTCCATATGTGTCCATATTTGTGATTGTGTCACTGCAATACTTTTTTTACTGATTTTTTCATTTAACAATTACATTTGAGGGACCCTTAGCATGTTCAGGATTCTTTCAGCTGTCCATTTTGCTTTTCCAATTTTTCTATTTAAGTTATTACTATTGTGTTGAGTTATAGCATTTCTGCTGCTTTTCAGAATTTGTGCTAAATACAGCATTTCTGCAAAATCATACTATGTCTGCTATTTTATGAGATTTGTGCTAAATACAGCATTTCTGCTAAATCATACTCTTTCTGCTATTTCATAAGATTTGTGCTAAATATAGTGTTTCTGCTATTTCTGCCAAATTTAGTATTTTTGATTAATTAGGGTTTTCTACCAAATCATAGTACAGTTTTACTGCTTTTTATAGGATTTTTAGAGGATATTTATATTGCTTAATATAGTATTTCTGCTTTTTATAGGATTTGTGCTTAATATAGTTTTTCTAAAAAATGTAGTATTTATGCTTAATCATACTATTTGTATATATTTCTGCCAGGTCCCCAGGCAGCTAATCCTCTGTGAGGACTGATACATACAAATACATATCAGGGCCTGCACGGCTTCCCAGCCAGCCAATCATATCTGGGGTCTGCCCTTTCTTCTCTCGTCATATCTCAGCGACAGATGTACAAAGAGCAATGCAAATCACAGTCAAAGTACACGAAAGTCCGCTGATTCACCCAGTACAAAATTATGCTTCTAGTCCACCTAGTTTTTGAGTTACACAACGTTTTGTAACTCCAAAAACAGCATTTTCGCCTCTCACCGCAATCTGATTCTGACTGCTCATCACCCTGTTTTCCAGGCGCTTCCTCTCTTTCCCAGTGGCGCAGTTTGTAATGACACAGGTCTGCAACCCAGAGGTCATGGGTTCAATTACACCTTGGGCAACATGTTTTTTCCTACAAATTAATACACTATCACAGACCACTAATTCATATTGATCATTTATTACAATTCTGCAACCTTTTATGATTTTAGCAGCTTTTCTAATATGGACCTCAGATTCTTGTTAACACTCCATGGCACAAATACTATTCCCTTTAGGCTCTGTGTGTGTGTGTGTGTGTGTGTGTGTGTGTGTGTGTGTGTGTGTGAGAGAGAGAGAGAGAGCGATAGAGAGCCTTTTGATGGGAGCATCTTATTATATCATTTAAATTCAATATATTTAGACTGGTTGACTGAATTTGGTCCTGTGTGTGTCTCTCTGTGCATGTGTGTTTCCATATGTGTCCATATTTGTGATTGTGTGACTGTTATACTTTTTTGCTGATCTTTTTTTTTTTCAATTAACAATTAGATTTGAGGGACCCTTAGCATGTTCAGGATTTTTCCAGCTGTCCATTTTGCTTTTCCAATTTTTCTATAAGTTATTACTGTTGTGCTAAGTCATAGCATTTCTGCTGCTTTTCAGTATTTGTGCTAAATACAGCATTTCTGCTAAATCATACTATTTCTGCTATTTTATGAGATTTGTGCCAAATACAGCATTTCTGCTAAATCATACTATTTCTGCTCTTTCATAAGATTTGTACTAAATACAGTGTTTCTGCTCAAAAATAGTATTTCTGCCAAATATAGTATTTTTGATTAATTATAGTTTTTCTACCAAATCATAGTACAGTTTTACTGCTTTTTTATATGGCTTCAAAGACAACCAATCATATCTGAGCGCTTGCACATTCAAATTTGCATATTGTTGTCTTCATGGCTTCTTAGATAACCAATCATCTATGTCATATATCTGTAATATTTCATATTTTTATTTTAAATGGTCAACATTTTAAGATTCTCCCATGTCTTATGAACAAAACAGTCTAAGAATGACCGTTTTAGCCCCTACGGTTAGGAATTTATGGCTGTTTGTTTGAGGGGAGTCCTCACTATGCGAAATAGACTGCAAAAATCCTGTCTCTCTCTGTGCTGTAAAAGCCTGCACTTAGTGCACCAGTTTTGGTGGGAAAAAGCACACAGCCTCTCTGATTGGTGGATTCAAATTGAGAAGCTTACAGCTGTTTGACTGACCTAGAAACATGCTGTTAACAGCGCCTGTTCACTTGCCGATGCTGATGCTGTGTGTGTGTGTGTGTGTGTGTGTGTGTGTGTGTGTGTGTGTGAGTGAGAGAGTGGTCAACATGTTTTTCCCTACCTACAAATTAATACACTGTCACAGACCACTAATTCATATTGATCATTTATTACAATTCTGCAAACTTTTATGATTTTAGCAGCTTTTCTAATATTGACCTCAGATTCTTGTTAACACTCCATGGCACAAATACTGTTCCCTTTAGACTCTGTGTGTGTGTGTGTATCAATATTTCTCCCATTTTAAAGTATTACTCCTCTATAATTGTATTTCTGTTAAATCAAAGTACTTTTACTACATCTTAGTACTTCTGCTCAATCATAGTATTTTGCCAAATCATGGTTTTTGTGCCAGATCATAACATTTGTGTTATGTTATAGTATTACTACTAAGTGGAGGAATTTCTGTCATGTTACAGTATATGTGCTGATTACAGTATTTCTGTATAATAGAATTTTGGCAAATCTCCTCACACCAACACAAAGTCTGGAAACTCTCCATAGAAAGTCAATGGAGAGCTTGTTCACAATCACCGCTGGATTCTCTAATGAGAGGCATTTTCAAATCGTCATATCTCCTTAACGCAGCGAAGTTAAGACATGAGGCTTGTGCCAATATATCTTCAGACACTCCTGACGCTCACAATTCAAGAATTTTTTCTCACCTATTACCGTTCTGAAATGAGTTAGACTTGTTTGAGGGTAGGAAATTCGTCCTTCGCTCAGATTTCTTCAGCTTTCAAACTCTGGAAATGAACCACTTTTTCTCTCGTCATATCTTTTGATGGATTTCCACACAGACCTGAAAATTTCCATGACTGTTCACCAAAGCCTGCTGTCTCTTATGGTGAAAGAATGATATCGATACTCCAAATAGATTTAGAGTTAGAAAGCATTATTTGAGGGCAAGTCAAGACAGTTTTCGCTTTGCCTCTACTCAGTTATGGTGCATTAGAAGTCAAATATCTTTAATAATTCATATTTTCAAGATAAATTGTCAACACCTTAAGATTCCCCATCTCTTCTGAACAAAACGGTGTAAGAATGACGGTTAGGAATTTATGGCTGTTTGTTTGAGGGAATCCTGACTATGAGAAATAGACTGCAAAAATCCTGTCTCTGTGCTGCGTGTGTGTGTAAAAACAGGTGCACCTGTTTTGGCGGTAAAAGCACACAGCCTCTCTGATTGGTGGATTCAAATTGAGAAGCTCACAGCTGTTTGACTGACCTAGAAACATGCTGTTAACAGCCCCTATTCACTTTCTGCTGCTGCTGCTGTGTGTGTGTGTGTGTGTGTGTGTGTGTGTGTGTGTGTGTGTGTGTGTGTGTGTGTGTGTGTGTGTGTGTGTGTGTGTGTGAGAGAGACACACACACACACACACACACACAAAGACCCTTTTAGGCAGCATCTCATTGTTGGATAAAAATATCATATATTCAGACTGGTTGACTGGCATAGACCCATTCTGTGTGTCTCTCTCTGTACATTTTTGTATCCATATTTGATTTTGTGTGTATCTGTTGGCTGTTCTTATTTGTTTTTTTCCTAAATGTATTTTTATTTTATTTTTTCAGAGGTAAACAAAAATGAGTTTTGAGCAAACTTAACCATGTTCCGTTTTATTCAGCTTGTCATTTTACCTTCCCAATATTTTCACTTAAGTTATTACTATTCTGCTCAATCATAGTATCTGTTCTAAATCATTGTTATTAAGCTATATTGTAGGATTTCTGCTAAATCATAGTATTTCTACTATATTATATTTTTCTTTCTAAATATAGCATTTCTGCTATAGAATAGTATTTCTGCTATGTTATAATATTTGTGCTAAACTGGAGTATTTTTGCTAAAACATAGTATTTATATAAAATTACAATATTCATAGTATATTACAGTGTCTCTGGTAAATCACAGCATTTCTTCTATGTTGTACTGTTTTTCTAAATCATAGTATTTCTGTAATGTTCAAGAATGTTTGGCTAAATATATTCTTTCTGTTATCTTATACTATTTCTCCTAAATTCTTGTATTTTTGAGAAGTTATCGTGTTTCTGCTAAGTTACAATATTTCTGCTAAGTTCTGCTATGCTATTGTATTTCTGCCAAGTATTATGTTTCCTCTAAGATATTACAGTTCTGCTAAGTTACTACATTTTAGCAAAGTTCCTTTGCTTCTGCAAAGTTTTTACAATTTCTGCAACTTTTCAGCTTTTTCAGCTAGTTTCAGCAGACAGCTTCAGCTTTACAGCATCCACACTGCATTTTCGCAGGAAATGCAAATTTTTCTAGTTCTTTTCAAGTTTGTTTTTCCAAACGTTTTTCGGTTAACTTAACTACTTTCACAATTTTTGTGCTATTTTCACCGTTCAAATTTCACAATATTCTGCTATTTCTGCTAATTCCAGCTATATCTTTTGGTATTTTATACTGTTATACTTTTAAAATATTACATTTTTTTTCCTTTAATTTGTCCCATTGAAATGAATGGGAAACTTCCACAATTCTGCTAAAACTTGCTTGTTTTTGAAACTTAACTACTTTCTCATACTTTCGCCTAGAACAACCATTCAAATTTTAAAATGTTCACAAATTATTGGGCTATTCATGAATGATTCAGCTTTTTCATATCTGTTACCGTTTTCATCTTATCCCTCTTTAAGTTTTGAGTTTCATTTTTTTGATTTTTCACAAAATACATGCGTTGTTATGGTTGCTATGCACCTGGCTTTCAGTGGGCCACTGTAGGTTTTGCAGTCTTCTCTTTATGTCCGAACAACTTCGTGCTACTCGCTCAATTTTCACTCAACTTCCACAAATTATACATCAAAACGTAGGTATTTTTGCTGGCTTTCAGAAAATGTCACTATCATTGTTGTGGGATTTATAGAATTTTGGCAAATCTCCTCAGACCAACACAAAGTCGGAAAACTCTCCATAGAAAGTCAATGGAGAGTTTGTTCAAAATCACCGCTTGATTTCTGTAATGAGAGGCATATTCGAATCGTCATATCTCCTCAACGAAGCGAAGTTAAAACATGAGGCTTGTCCGAGTATATCTTCAGACACTCCTGACGCTCACAATTCAAGAATTTCTTTCTCACCTATTACCGTTCTGAAATGAGTTGGACTTGTTTGAGGGTAGGAAATTCGTCCTTCGCTCAGATTTCTTCAGATTTCAAACTCTGGAAATGAACCACTTTTTTCTCTCGTCATATCTTTTTAATGGATTTCCACAGAGACCTGAAAATTTCCATGATTGTTCACCAAAGCCTGCTGTCTCTTACGGTGAAAGAATGATAATGATACTCCAAATAGATTTAGAGTTAGAAAGCGTTGTTTGAGGGCAAGTCAAGGCAGTTTTGCTTTGCTCTACTCAGTTATGGTGCATTAGAAGTCAAATATCTTTAATAATTCATATTTTAATGATAAATTGTCAATACTTTAAGATTCCCCATCTCTTCTGAACAAAACGGTGTAAGAATGACCGTTCTAGCCCCTACGGTTAGGAAATTATGGTCATTTGTTTGAGGGGAGTCGTCATTATGAGAAATACACTGCAGAAATCCTTTCTCTCTCTGTGCTGAGTGTGTAAAAACAGCTGCACCTGTTTTGGCGGAAAAAAAAGTACACAGCCTCTCTGATTGGTGGATTCAAATTTAGCAGCTCCCAGGCTGCTTGACTGACCTAGAAACTTGCTTGTCTCTCCCTATGTTGTGTGTGTGTGTGTGTGTGTGTGTGTGTGTGTGTGTGTGTGTGTGTGTGTGTGTGTGAGAGAGAGAGAGAAAGGGAGGCGAGAGAGAGTTTTTATGGGAGCATCTTATTATATGATTTAAATTCAATATATTTAGACTGGTTGACTGAATTTGATCCTGTGTGTGTCTCTCTGTGCATGTGTGTTTCCATATGTGTCCATATTTGTGATTGTGTCACTGTTATACTTTTTTTTGCTGATTTTTTCATTTAACAATTACATTTGAGGGACCCTTAGCATGTTCAGGATTCTTTCAGCTGTTCATTTTGCTTTTCCAATTTTTCTATTTAAGTTATTACTATTGTGTTGAGTCATAGCATTTCTGCTGCTTTTCAGTATTTGTGCTAAATACAGCATTTCTGCAAAATCATACTATGTCTGCTATTTTATGAGATTTGTGCTAAATACAGCATTTCTGCTAAATCATACTCTTTCTGCTATTTCATAAGATTTGTGCTAAATATAGTGTTTCTGCTATTTCTGCCAAATTTAATATTTTTGATTAATTAGGGTTTTTCTACCAAATCATAGTACAGTTTTACTGCTTTTTATAGGATTTTTAGAGGATATTTATATTGCTTAATATAGTATTTCTGCTTTTATAGGATTTGTGCTTAGTATAGTTTTTCTAAAAATGTAGTATTTATGCTTAATCATACTATTTCTATATATTTCTGCCAGGTCCCCAGGAAGCTAATCCTCTGTGAGGACTGATACATACAAATACATATCAGGGCCTGCACGGCTTCCCAGCCAGCCAATCATATCTGGGGTCTGCCCTTTCTTCTCTCGTCATATCTCAGTGACAGATGTACAAAGAGCAATGCAAATCACAGTCAAAGTACACGAAAGTACGCTGATTCACCCAGTACAAGAATTATGCTTCTAGTCCACCTAGTTTTTGAGTTACACGACGTTTTGTAACTGCAAAAACGGCGTTTTAAACTCTCACCGCAATCTGATTCTGACTGCTCATCACCCTGTTTTCCAGGCGCTCACTCTCTTTCCCAGTGGCGCAGTTGGTAATGACACAGGTCTGCAACCCAAAGGTCGTGGGGTCAATTACACCTTGGGCAACATGTTTTTTTCCTACAAATTAATACACTATCACAGACCACTAATTCATATTCATCATTTATTACAATTCTGCAACCTTTTATGATTTTAGCAGCTTTTGTAATATGGACCTCAGATTCTTGTTAACACTCCATGGCACAAATACTGTTCCCTTTAGGCTGTGTGTGTGTGTGTGTGTGTGTGTGTGTGTGTGTGTGAGAGAGAGAGAGAGAGAGAGAGAGAGAGCCTTTTGATGGGAGCATCTTATTATATCACTTAAATTCAATATATTTAGACTGGTTGACTGAATTTGGTCCTGTGTGTTTCTCTCTGTGCATGTGTGTTTCCATATGTGCCCATATTTGTGATTGTGTGACTGTCATACTTTTTTTGCTGATTTTTTTTTTCAATTAACAATTAGATTTGAGGGACCCTTAGCATGTTCAGGATTTTTCCAGCTGTCCATTTTGCTTTTCCAATTTTTCTATAAGTTATTACTGTTGTGCTAAGTCATAGCATTTCTGCTGCTTTTCAGTATTTGTGCTAAATACAGCATTTCTGCTAAATCATACTATTTCTGCTATTTCATAAGATTTGTACTAAATATAGTGTTTCTGCCAAATATAGTATTTCTGCCATTTTATAGTATTTGTGCTAAAACATAGTATTTCTACTAAATGTAGTATTTATGCTTAATCATACTATTTGTATATATTTCTGCCAGGTCCCCAGGCAGCTAATCCTCTGTGAGGACTCATACATATAAAATTTACATATCAGGGCCTGCACGGCTTCCCAGCCAGCCAATCATATCTGAGGTCTGCCCTTTCTTCTCTCGTCATATCTCAGCGACAGATGTACAAAGAGCAATGCAAATCACAGTCAAAGTACACGAAAGTACGCTGATTCACCCAGTACAAGAATTATGCTTGTAGTCCACCTAGTTTTTGAGTTACACGACGTTTTGTAACTCCAAAAAACGGCGCTCTTTGCCTCACACCGCGATCTAATTCTGACTGCTCATCACCTCAGATTCTTCTTAACACTCCATGGCACAAATACTCTTCCCTTTAGGCTCTGTGAATGTGTGTGTGTATCAATATTTCTCCCATTTTAAAGTATTACTCCTCCATAATTGATTTCTCTTAAATCAAAGTACTTTTACTACATCTTAGTACTTCTGCTCAATCATAGTATTTCTGCTAAATCATAGTATTTTGCCAAATCATGGTTTTGTGCCAAATCATCAGAATCGTGTTTATTGGCCAAGTATATGTGCAGACAAATACAAGGAATTTGGTTCCGGTAGATGGTGGCTCTCGAGCACAGCAATGTAAATCACACACACACACACACACACACACACACACACACACACGCACCCACACGTATCTATATATACATTACACATGCATACACATACATACAGAAAGCTGTGTAAACCAACTATAAAAAACTAATCTAAACGTATATACATAAAATACAAAATGAAATGAGGTGGAATGAATACTACAGAATGTACATAAGGTGCAGTTGCAGTCTGGCAGTGGGAGGAGTGTGACAGTTCAACTGTTTAGAAGGGAGATGGTGAGGGGAAAGAAACTGTTCCTGTGTCGGGTGGTCCTGGTCTGCAGGCTTCTGTACCGTCTGCCAGAGGGCAGCAGATCAAAAAGTCTGTGTCCAGGGTGTGAGGGGTCTGTGATGATTTTCCCTGCCCGTTTCCTGGTTCTTGAGAGGTACAGATCCTGGATGGAGGGCAGGGGGGCGCCGATGATCCTTTCTGCTGCCCGTACAGTCCGCTGCAGTCTGCACCTGTCCTGTTTAGTGGCTGCACCATACCAGACTGTGATGGAGGAGCACAGGACAGACTCAATGACTGCAGTGTAGAACTGGATCAGCAGCTCCTGTGGAAGACTGTACTTCCCAGTTGTCTCAGGAAGTACATCCTCTGCTGGGTTTTTGAGGATGGAGTTGATGTTGGTCTCCCACTTCAGGTCCTGGGAGATGGTGGTACCCAGCAACTTGAAGATCTCCACAGTCGACACAGGGCTGTCTGATATGATGAGGGGGGCAGAGTTGAGGGATGTCTCCTGAAGTCCACTGTCATCTCTACAGTTTTAAGAGTGTTCAGCTCCAGATTGTGCTGACTGCACCAGAGTACCAGCCGCTCAACTCATCATAATATTTGTGTTATGTTATAGTATTACTACTAAGTGGAGGAATTTCTGTCATGTTACAGTATATGTGCTGATTACAGTATTTCTGCCAAATATAGTATTTCTGATTAATTATAGTTTTCTACCAAATCATATTACAGTATTTTTGCTTTTATACCATTTTATAGGATTTTTATATTGCTTAATATAGTATTTCTGCTTTTTATAGGATTTGTGCTTAATATAGTATTTCTGCTTTTTATAGGATTTGTGCTTAATACAGTATTTCTGCTAAATGTAGTATTTCTGCTTAATCACACTATTACTATATATTTCTGCCAGCTTCCCAGCCAGCCAATCATATCTGAGGTCTGCCGTTTCTTCTCTCGTCATATCTCAGCGACGGATGTACAAAGAGTAATGAAAATCGCAGTCAAAGTACACCAAAGTCCGCTGATTCACCCAGTACAAGAATTATGCTTCTAGTCCACCTAGTTTTGGAGTTACACGACGTTTTGTAACTCCAAAAAACGGCGCTCTTTGCCTCTCACCGCGATCTAATTCGGACTGCTCATCACCCCGTTTCCCAAGAGCTCACTGTCTTTCCCAGTGGGGCAGCTGGTAAGGAAATTATAGCCATTTGTTTGAGAGGAGTCCTCACTATGAAAAATAGACTGCACAAATCCTGTCTCTGTGCTGCGTGTGTAAAAACAGGTGCACCTGTTTTGGCGTGAAAAAGTACATAGCCTTTCTGATTGGTGGATTCAAATTAAGCAGCTCCAGGCTTTTTGACCCACCTAGAAACATACAGGAAACACTGTATGTACAGCCCCTGTTTGTTCACTTGCTTCTGCTGCTGCTGCTGCTGTGTGTGTGTGTGTGTGTGTGTGTGTGTGTGTGTGTGTGTGTGTGTGTCTGTATGACAGAGAGAGAGAGAGAGAGCCTTTTTATGGGTGTATCTTATTGTGTGATTTAAAATCAATATATTTACACTGGTTGATTGAATTGGATCCTGTGTGTGTCTCTGTGCATGTTTGTTTCCATATATGGGGGCGATCGTGGCTCAAAAGTTGGGAGTTCGCCTTGTAATCGGAAGGTTACCGGTTCGAGGCCCGGCTCGGACAGTCTCGGTCGTTGTGTCTTTGGACAAGACACTTCACTCGTTGTCTACTGGTGGTGGTCAGAGGGCCCGGTGGCGCCAGTGTCCAGCAGTCTCGCCTCTGTCAGTGCGCCCCAGGGTGGCTGTGGCTACAACGTAGCTTGCCATCACCAGTGTGTGAATGGGTGAATGACTGGATATGTAAAGAGCTTTGGGGTCCTTAGGGACCATAAAAGCGCTATATAAATACAGGCCATTTACCATGTCCATATTTGTAATTGTGCAAGTTATTACTATTATGCTAAATTACAGTATTTCTGCTACTTTTCGGTGTTTGTGCTAAATACAGTATTTCTGCTAAATTTTAGTATTATTGCTTAATCATATTATTTGAGCAAAATCATAGTATTTGAGCATATTCTTTCTATTTGTGCCATAGCATAATATATTTGCTGAATTACAGCATTTCTGCTATGTTGTAGTATTTGTCCTCAATCACAGTATTTGTGCAATGTTTAGGTATTTTTGTTTAAATAAAGTATCTATGTAATCTTGTACCATGTTTGCTAAAATCCTGTATTTCTGAAAAGTTATCTTGTTTCTGCTAAGTTACAATATTTATTCTAATTTCTGCTGCTAAGTTCTGCTATGTTATTGTATTTCTGCCAAGTATTATGGTTTCTTTACGTTATTGCAGTTCTGCTAAGTAATTACATTTTGCTAAGTTCTTATGCTTCTGCAAAGTTATTACAATTTTTTGCAAAGGTTTTACAACTTCTGCAACTTTTCAGCTTTTTCAGCTAGTTTCAGCTGACAGCTTCAGCTTTACAGCATCCACACTGCATTTTCGCAGGAAATGCAAATTTTTCTAGTTGTGTGGATGCCCTAAAAGGCTTCCACACTATTGAGTTCCTGTTTCTCTTTATTCTTTATTTTTCTTTTCAAGTTGCTTCCGTGACGTTTTTTGGACTTTATCTACTCCCTCAGTTTTCAGCCGATTTTCTCCGTTCAAACTCTATACTGTTCTGCTCTTTCTGGAGATGGGTGCTATGACTTTTGGTGTTTATTACTGTTATACTTTTTAAAATATTACACTTTTTTCCTTTAATTTGTCCCATTGAAATGAATGGAAAACTTCCACAATTCTGCTAAAACTTGCTTGTTTTTGAAA
Organism: Oreochromis aureus; assembly: GCF_013358895.1. Lineage (NCBI taxonomy): Eukaryota > Metazoa > Chordata > Actinopteri > Cichliformes > Cichlidae > Oreochromis > Oreochromis aureus. The sequence continues at coordinate 40,963 of NW_024108937.1, read as the reverse complement.
CTTAACTACTTTGTCATACTTTCACCTAGAAACTCCATTCAAACTTTAAAATGTTCTCAGATTATTGGGCTATTCCTGTGTGATTCAGCTGTTTCAGATCTTCTACCGTTTTAATTTTATGCATCTTTAAGTTTTCAGTTGCAAAATTGTGATTTTCAGAAAATACATGCGTTGCTATGGTTGCTATGCAATTAACTCAGAGTGAGGGCTGGTCTGTTGAATTTTCTCTTCATGTCTGAACAACTTCTTGCTACTCGCTCAATTTCCACTCAACCCCACAAATTATACATCAAAACGTAGGTATTTTTGCTGGCTTTCAGAAAATGTCACTATCATTCTTGTGGGATTTACAGATTTTTGCAAATCTCCTCAGAGCAACACAAGGTCTGAAAACTCTCCATAGAAAGTCAATGGAGAGCTTGTTCAAAATCACCGCTGAATTTTTCTAATGAGAGGCATTTTCAAATCGTCATATCTCCTTAACGAAACAAAGCTGAGACATGACGCTTGTGCCAATATATCTTCAGACTCTCCTGATGCTCACAATTCAAGAGTATTTTCCTCACCTATTACCGTTTGGCCATGAATTACATTTGTTTGAGGATAGGAAATTTGTCTCTCGCTCAGATCTCTTCAGATTTCAAACTGTGGAAATGAGGCACTTTTTTCTCTCGTCATATCTTTTCATTGATTTCAACAGAGCCCTGAAAATTTCCATGACTGTTCACCAAAGCCTGCTGTTTCTTACTGTGAAAGAATGATTTTGAGGCTCCATAGAGATCTAGAGTTACACAACGTTGTTTGAGGGCAAGTCAAGGCAGTTTTGCTTCGCTTCTTCTCAGTTGCAGTGTGTTACAAGTCATATAGCTTTAATAATTTATATTTTATCTCTGAATTATGAAGACCTGGAGATTTCCCCATCTCTTCTGAACAAAAGCGGTGTCAGAATGAGCGTTCTAGCCCCTACGGTTAGGAAATTATGGCCATTTGTTCGAGGGGAATCCTGAATGTGAGAAATACACTGCAGAAAACTCATACCTCTCTCTGTGTCTGTGTGTGTAAGTGCTGATTACAGCAGGTGCAGCTAATTTAGCTGACCTAGATATACCAAGCCCAGACTCTAAACAGCCACTGCTCCCTTTAGGCTCTGTGTATGTGTATGTTTGTGTGTCTGTATCAATATTTCTCCCATGTTACATATTACTCCTCCATAATAGTATTTGTGCTAAATCAAAGTACTTCTACTACATCTTAGTACTTCTGCTCAATCATAGTATTTCTGCTAAATCATAGTATTTTTGAAAAATCATGGTATTTGTGCCAAATCATGGTTTTAGGGCAGAACCATAATATTTATTTTATGTTATGAGATTACTACTAAGTGGAGGAATGTCTGTTATGTTATAGTTTATGTGCTGAATATAGTATATCTGCCAAATCATAGTATTTATCCCAAATCATAGTATTTATGCCAAATTACAGTATTTCTGCTAAAAAGCAGAAATAGTACCTTTAGCAGAAATTTCTGTGAAAAGATATTATTTATGTTAAAAGATAGTATTTCTGCTAAATCATAGTATTTCTGCCAAATCATAGTATTTGTACTTATTCATAGTACTTGTGCCAAATCATAGTATTTGTACCCAATCATAGTATTTCTGCAATATGATCGTATTTGTGGCAAATCATGTTATCTTTTGCCAAATCATGGTATTTGTGCCCAGTTAAAATTTCTGTTATATTATAGTGTTACTACTAAGTCGTAGAATTTCTGTTATGTTATAGTATATCTGCTGATTATAGTATATGTGCCAAATAATAGTATTTATAGCAAATAATAGTATTACTGCCCAAACATAGTATTTCTTGTAGTATTTGTAGTAGTAGTTGTTGTAGTATTTGTGCAAAAACATAGAATTTCTGCAAAATCATAGTATACCAAATCATAGTATTCCAAATCATAGTATTACTGCAATTCCATAGTATTTGAGCGAAATCATAGTATTTGTGCAAAAACATACTATGTCTGCAAAATCACATTATATCTGCTATGTTATAGTATTACTACTAAGGCATAGTATTTCTACCAAATCATAGTATTCCTTCAAAATCATAGTATCACTGCAATTTCATAGTATTTGAGCGAAATTGTAGTATTTGTACTAAATCATGGTACTTGTACCAAATCATAGTATTTTTGCAAATCATATTATTTGAACCAAAACATTGTATTTGTACGAAGTCATAGTATTTCTTCTAAATCATAGTATTTCACCCAAATCTCAGTAGTTGTGCTAAAACCCAGTATTACTGCCAAATCGTAGTATTTGTACTGAAACATAGTATTTGTGCCAATAAGAGTATTTGTACTAAATCATAGTACTTGTGCCAAATCATAGTATTTCTGCCATATTGTGCTAGTTGTGCAAAAACATAGACTGTCTGCAAAATCATAGTATATCTGTTATGTTATAGTATTACTACTGAGTCACAGTATTTCTGCCAATTCGTAGTATTTGTACTAAATCATACTACTCGTGCCAAATCATAGTATTCAAATCAAAATATAGTATTTGTATCAAAGCATTGTATTTGTACGAAGAACAGTATTTCTGCCAAATCATAGAATTACTGCAATTTCATAGTATTTTGAGGAATCCCTTTTGTTATAGTATTACTTCTAAGTCATAGTATTTCTGCTTTGTCATAGTATTTGTACTGAAACATAGTATTTCTGCCAAATCATAGTATTACTGCTATTTCATAGTATTTGAGTGAAATTACAGTGTTTCTGCAAAAACATTGTATTTCTGCTAAATCATAGTATTTCTCTCATCTTAAAGTACTCAATTATTGTATTTGTGCCAAAGTTTAGTATTTCTGCCAAATGATATTATCTCTGCTAAATCATAGTGTCTGCCAAATCATAGTATTTGTGCCAAATTATGGGATTTTGCCAAAACATGGTACTTGTGCCAAATTATAGTATTTGTGCCCAATTAATATTTCTGTTATGTTATAGTATTACTACTAAGTCGTAGAATTTCTGTTATGTTCTGCCAAATCATAGTATTAACGGCTATTTCAAAGTATTTGAGTGAAATTACAGTGTTTCTGCAAAAACATTTTATTTCTGCTAAATCACAGTATTTCTGTTATCTTAAAGTACTTGCACTCAATTATAGTATTTGTGCCAAAGTTTAGTATTTCTGCCAAATCATATTATCTCTGCTAAATCATAGTGTCTGCCAAATCATAATATTTGTGCCTAAAGCGCAGCATTTGTACCAAAACATAGTATTGCTGCTATATCATAGTATTTGAGCCAAATCATAGTATATGTCCTAAAACATAGTATTTCTGCCAAATCATAGTATTTGTCCTAAAGCATAGTATTTCAACAAAAACACAGTATTTCTGCTATGTTATAGTATTTGTGCTTGTAGAAAAACCTGTGTTAGTGTGAGCTACATTACCCAGCAGCCTCTGAGCAGTGAGGGAATTCATGGGACTTCTGAGCTAGATGGTCTTCCTTCGTTCCTGGGCTAACGATTGAGGAGAGAGCTGCTGGGAAGGGGCAAATAGCCCATCCTATATTTGTTGGGGATGGTGTGTGTCACATAAACGTGAGTTAATGTTCCATGCTTAAGATGTTTACCCTGCTACTTGTGTGTATTGGTTTTAGTTACCTTTAGCGTATGTGCTAGTTAGCGATAGCTATGGCAGCCCAGTTATTTGATTGTTTTGGGCTTGTTCCTGCTTTGTTTGTTTGTTCAAATTTATGTGAATTTGTACACTGTAATATCGCTGTATTACGTAGTGGCTAAGTAGGAGGCTGACTGTTACTAAGTGCATCAGTGTACATAGGTCATCTGTTGTGTTGGAGTGCCCTCTTGTGGCGCCTTTTGGGTAGTGCCTTAGTAAAGCGTGAACACTGCAAAGAAGTGGTATCAGACTGGTTTGTAGTGGAGGAATTTGTTGCCAGTTTCTTTCATCTTTAATCCGTATTCATGTTGTAATGTAGTAACTTTTGTGGCATAAATACCACAATATGGCAGAAATACCATGTTTTGGCACAAATACTTTGATTTGGTATACTTTAGCTTCTTCACCCCTTTTCAGCAAAATTTTCATTTTTTTCACACCTTTTCAGCACAAATTCCAGCTTTTTTGGCGGTTTTCAGAAAAAAAACCTCTTTTCAGCAGAAACTCTGCTGATTCACCTCTTTTCAGTGCAACGTTCTGCTTCTTTGCCTCTTTTCTGCAGAAATTCTGCTGATTCACCTCTTTTCTGCAAAATTTTCATCCTTTTGCCTCTTATCAGCACAGTTCTCAGCAGCTTCTGATAATTTCAGCACAATTGTCAGTCTATCTACCTCTTTTTGTGAGAATGAGTTTGGCTCAGTGAGATGAGTAGCTGCCTTGAGACCAGGAGGTTCGAGGGGAATCCTGAATGTGAATGTAAGAAATACACTGCAGAAAACTTATCTCTCTCTCTGTGTCTGTGTGTGTAAGGGCTGATTACAGCAGGTGCAGCTAATTTAACTGACCTAGATATACCAAGCCCAGACTCTTAACAGCCACTGTTCCCTTTAGGCTCTGTTTATGTGTATGTTTGTGTGTCTGTATCAATATTTCTCCCATGTTAAAGTATTCCTCCACGTAATAGTATTTCTGTTAAATCAAAGTACTTCTACTACATCTTAGTATTTCTGCTAAATCATAGTATTTTGGCCAAATCATGGTATTTGTGCCAAAGCATAGTATTTCCACAAAATAACAGTATTTCTGCTATGTTGTATTATTACTGCTCATAGTATTTCTGCCAAATCTTGGTATTTGTTCCAAAGCATAGTATTTCTGTCATAATCACAATATAACTGCAAAATAAAGGGTTTTTTTTTTAGACAAATCATAGTGTTTGTGCTAAATCCTAGTAATTCTGCTCAATCATAGAATTTCTGCTATGCTGAAGTGCTTTTTGCTAGATTACAGAATTTCTGCTAAGTCAAAGTATTTCATGTAAATCATAGTATTTATACCAAGTCCCAGTGTTTCTGCCAAATCATAAATCATAAATAATGTGGCGTGTTGGGGAACAGCTAGTTCTCTCCCATCATGCCTTGGGACATGTGCTGCATTTTAGATGTTCTTGTTTCATTGTTTATGGTTACGTTACTTTTAACTGTTGTCTTGAATGTTGTGTTTATACTACGGTACAAAGTCACTGACAGTTATTGTTTTATAGGAAGAATGCAGTACCATAAGTGAGTTCTGTTATGCTGTTATTGACCCTTGAAGCACATTGTGGCACAAGCAAGTATGTTCAATAAAAACTCCCCTACCAGCTTGGGGTGGAAATACAGGCTCAATCTCTCCTGTGAGTTTCTTTGCAAGATTCATCTGCATGCCACAATAATTTTAATAAAGCAAAGTTAAGATGAGAGGCTTGTGCCAATTCATCTTCAGACACTGCTGACACTCACGGTTGGAGCAGTATTTACTGTCATCTTACTGTTGAGCCATAAATTACGTTTGTTTTCAAACTCTTGAGCCATAAATTACGTTTGTTTTCAAACTCTTAAAATGAAGCCGTTTCTTCTCTCGTCATATCTCCATGACGGAGGTACAAAGAGCTATCGCAGTCAAAGTTCATGAAATTCTGCTGATTCACCCAGTAAAGGAATTGTGCTTCTATCCCACCTAGTTTTTGAGTTACACGACATTTTGTAACTCCAGAAAGCGGCGCTTTTACGCCGCTCACCGCGATCTAATTCTGACTGCTCATCTCCCTGTTTTCCAGACTCTGGCTCTCTTTGCCGGTGGCGCATTTGGTAATGACACGGGTCTGCAGCCCAAAGGTCGTGGGTTCAATTCCACCTTGGTCCACATGGTTTTTTTTTCACTACAAATTTATACACTATCACAGACCTGTAATTTATATTGCTAATTTATTACAATTCTGCAAAGTTTTATGATGTTAGCAGTTTGTCTAATACGGACCTCAGATTCTTGTTAACGCTCCATGGCAGAAATACATACAAGTACACAGCCTGATGAAGCAGACAGAAGCAGTACCTCTGATTGCAGAAAGTATTACTACTCCATAATAGTATTTCTGTTAAATCAAAGTACTTCTACTACATCTTAGCACTTCTGCTCAATCATAGTATTTCTGCTAAATCATAGTATTTTTGCCAAATCATGGTTTTTTTGCCAAAACATAACATTTCTGTTAAGCTATAGTATTACTAATAAGTGGGAATTTCTGTCATGTTATAGTATATGTCATGTTATAGTATATGTGCCTGATTACAGTATATCTCCCAAATCATAGTATTTATCCCGAATCATAGTATTTTACAGTATTTCTGCTAGATAAAAAGCAGAACTAGTACCTTTAGCAGAAATTTCTGTCAAAAGATATTAGTTATGTTAAAACATAGTATTTCTGCTAAATCATAGTATTTGTGCCTATTCATAGTATTTGTACCCAATCATAGTATTTCTGCCATATCATCGTATTTGTGCCAAATCATGGTATATTTTTGCCAAATCATGGTATTTGTGCCAAATTAGAGTATTTGTGTCCAAAAATTTTCTGTTATGTTATAGTATTACTACTATGCCATAGCATTTCTACCAAATCATAGCATTTCTTCAAAATCATAGTATTACTGCAATTTCATAGTATTTGAGCGAAATTGTAGTATTTGTGAAAAAATATACTATGTCTGCAAAATCACAGTATATCTGTTATGTTATAGTATTACTACTAAGGCATAGTATTTCTGCCAATAAGAGTATTTGTATTAAATCATAGTAGTTGTGCCAAATCACAGTATTTCAGCTACATTGTGCTAGTTGTGCAAAAACATAGACTGTCTGCAAAATCATAGTATATCTATTATGTTATAGTATTACTACTAAGTCGTAGACTTTCTGTTTTGTTATAGTATCTCTGCTGAATATAGTATATGTGCCAAATCATAGTATTTATAGCAAATCATATTATTTGTGCTAACACATAGTATACTGCCACATTATAGTATTTGTGTAAAACCAGAATGTCTGCAAAATCATCATATATCTGTGATGTTATAGTATTACTACTAATGCATAGTATTTCTAACAAATCATAGAATTCCTTCAAAATCATAGTGTTACTGCAATTTCATAGTATTTGAGCAAAATCGTAGTATTTGTGCAAAAACATACTATGTCTGCAAAATCACAGTATATCTGCTATGCTATAGTATTACTACTAAGGCATAGTAATTCTACAAAATCATAGTATTCCTAAAAAATCATAGTATTTCTGCAATTTCATAGTATTTGAGCGAAATCGTAGAATTTTTTGCAAATCATATTATTTGAACCAAAACATTGTATTTGTACGAAGTCATAGTATTTCACCCAAATCTCAGTAGTTGTGCTAAAACCCAGTATTATTGCCAAATCATCGTATTTGTACTAAATCATAGTACTTGTGCCAAATCATAGTATTTCTGCCATATTGTGCTAGTTGTGCAAAAAAATAGACTGTCTGCAAAATCATAGTATATCTATTATGTTATAGCATTACTACTAAGTCATAGACTTTCTGTTTTGTTATAGTATATCTGCTGAATATAGTACATTTGCCAAATCATAGTATTTATAGCAAATCATAGTATTTGTGCTAAAACATAGTATACTGCCACATTATAGTATTTGTGTAAAACCAGAATGTCTGCAAAATCATCATATATCTGTGATGTTATAGTATTACTACTAATGCATAGTATTTCTGCAAAATCATAGTATTTTTGCAGAAACCTTGTACTTCTGGTAAAAATAATAGTATTTGTGCCAAATCATAGTATTTGTGCCAAAACATTGTATTTGTACAAAGTCATAATATTTCTTCTAAATCATAGTATTTCAATCAAATCTCAGGAGTTGTGCTAAAACGCAGTATTATTGCCAAATCATAGTATTTGTACTCAAACATATCAGTTCAACTTATTTAACTCTTCTCAACAGCCCAACACCTCTTCTTCACCCGTTTCAGCAGAATTGTGAGTGTTTTCACCCTTTTCAGCACAAATCCCAGCTTTTTCAGGTGTTTTCAACAGAAATCTCTTTTTAGCAGACATTCTGCTGATTCACCTGTTTTCAGTGCAACTTTCTACTTCTTTACCTCTTTTCAGTAGAAATTCTGCTGATTCACCTATTTTAAGCAGAATTTTCAGCCTTTCACCTCTTATCAATACAAATCTCAGTATCTTCTGCTCATTTCAGAGGAAACCATTTCACCTCTTTTCAGTAGAAATTTGAACTTCTGTACCCCTTTGAAGCAGAATCTTTGCCTTTTCACCTCTTTTCAGCAAAAGTTTCTGTTTTTTCACTTGTTTTCAGCATAATTTTTCAGTTTCTTTACTGCCATACAATTTTTGCAGCTTTTCATCTTTTTCAGTCATTTTCAGCAGGCAACTTCAGCGTTAAGGCATCCACACAGCATTTTCGCAGGAAATGCAAATTTTTCTAGTTGTGTGGATGCCCTAAAAGGGCTTCCACACTATTGAGTTCCTGTTTCTCTTTATTCTTTATTTTTCTTTTTCAAGTTGCTTCCGTACGTTTTTTGGACTTTATCTACTCCCTCAGTTTTCAGCCGATTTTCTCCGTTCAAACTCTATACTGTTCTGCTCTTTCTGGAGATGGGTGCTATGACTTTTGGTGTTTATTACTGTTATACTTTTAAAATATTACACTTTTTCCTTTAATTTGTCCCATTGAAATGAATGGGAAACTTCCACAATTCTGCTAAAACTTGCTTGTTTTTGAAACTTATCTACTTTGTCATACTTTCACCTAGAAACTCCATTCAAACTTTAAAATGTTCTCAGATTATTGGGCTATTTCTGTGTGATTCAGCTGTTTCAGATCTTCTACCGTTTTAATTTTATGCCTCTTTAAGTTTTCAGTTGCAAAATTGTGATTTTCAGAAAATACATGCGTTGCTATGGTTGCTATGCAATTAAGTCAGAGTGAGGGCTGGTCTGTTCGGAATTTTCTCTTCATGTCTGAACAACTTCTTGCTACTCGCTCAATTTCACTCAACCCCACAAATTATACATCAAAACGTAGGTATTTTTGCTGGCTTTCAGAAAATGTCACTATCGTTCTTGTGGGATTTACAGATTTTTGCAAATCTCCTCAGAGCAACACAAGGTCTTAAAACTCTCCATAGAAAGTCAATGGAGAGCTTGTTCAAAATCACCGCTGAATTTTTCTAATGAGAGGCATTTTCAAATCGTCATATCTCCTTAACGAAACAAAGTTGAGACATGACGCTTGTGCCAATATATCTTCAGACTCTCCTGATGCTCACAATTCAAGAGTATTTTCCTCACCTATTACCGTTTGGCCATGAATTACATTTGTTTGAGGATAGGAAATTTGTCTCTCACTCAGATCTCTTCAGATTTCAAACTGTGGAAATGAGGCACTTTTTTCTCTCGTCATATCTTTTGATGGATTTCAACAGAGCCCTGAAAATTTCCATGACTGTTCACCAAAGCCTGCTGTTTCTTACGGTGAAAGAGAATGATTTTGAGGCTCCATAGAGATCTAGAGTTACACAACGTTGTTTGAGGGCAAGTCAAGGCAGTTTTGCTTCGCCTCTTCTCAGTTGCAGTGTGTTACAAGTCATATAGCTTTAATAATTTATATTTTATCTCTGAATTATGAAGACCTGGAGATTTCCCCATCTCTTCTGAACAAAACGGTGTCAGAATGAGCGTTCTAGCCCCTACGGTTAGGAAATTATGGCCATTTGTTTGAGGGGAATCCTGAATGTGAGAAATACACTAAAGAAAACTCAGAGCTCTCTCTGTGTCTGTGTGTGTAAGTGCTGATTACAGCAGGTGCAGCTAATTTAGCTGACCTAGATATACCAAGCCCAGACTCTTAACATCCACTGTTCCCTTTGCGCCTGTGTGTGTGTGTGTATCAGTATTTCTCCCATGTTAAAGTATTACTCCTCCATAATAGTATTTCTGCTAAATCAAAGTACTTCTACTACATCTTAGTACTTCTGCTCAATCATAGTAATTCTGGGAAATCATAGTATTTATCCCAAATCATAGTATTTATGCAAAATTACAGTATTTCTGCTAAAAGCAGAAATAGTACCTTTCAGCAGAAATTTCTGTCAAAAGATATTATTTATGTTAAAACATACTATTTCTGCTAAATCATAGTATTTGTGCCAAATCATAGTATTTGTAATTTCTGCCAAATCATGGTATTTTTTGCCAAATCATGTTATTTCTGCCCAATTAAAATTTCTGTTATGTTATAGTATTACTACTAAGTCGTAGAATTTCTGTTATGTTATAGTATATCTGCTGATTATAGTATATGTGCCAAATCATAGTATTTATAGCAAATCATAGTATTTGTGCCCAAACATAGTATTTCTTGCCAAATTGTAGTATTTGTGCAAAAACATACTATGTCTGCAAAATCATAGTATATCTGTTATGTTATAGTATTACTACTAAGGCATAGTATTTCTACCAAATCAAAGTATTCCTTCAAAATCATAGTATTACTGCAATTTCATAGTATTTGAGTGAAATCGTAGTATCTGTGCAAAACATACTATGTCTGCTAAATCACAGTATATCTGTTATGTTAAAGTATTAGTACTAAGTCACAGTATTTCTGCCAATTTCAGTAGTATTTGTACTAAATCATGGTACTTGTGCCAAATCATAGTATATTTTTGCAAATCATAGTATTCGAACCAAAACATAGTAGTAGTTTTAGTGAAGTAATAGTATTTCTTCTAAATCATAGTATTTCACTCAAATCTCAGTAGTTGTGCTTAATACGCAGTATTATTGCCAAATCATAGTATTTGTACTGAAACATAGTATTTGTGCCAATAAGAGTATTTCTACTAAATCATAGTACTTGTGCCAATTCATAGTATTTCTGCCACATTGTGCTAGTTGTGCAAAAACATAGACTGTCTGCAAAATCATAGTATATCTATTATGTTATAGTATTACTACTAAGTCGTAGACTCTCTATTTTGTTAAATTATATCTGCTGAATACAGTATATGTGCCAAACCATAGTATTTATAGCAAACCATAGTATTTGTGCTAAAACATAGTATTTCTGCCAAATTGTAGTATTTGTGCAAAAACATAGAATGTCTGCAAAATCACAGTATATCTGTTATGTTGTAGTAGTTATTACTACTAAGGCATAGTATTTCTACCAAATCATAGTATTCCTTCAAAATCATAGTATTACTGCAGTTTCATAGTATTTGAGCAAAATCGTAGTATTTGTGCAAAAACATACTATGTCTGCAAAATCACAGTGTATCTGCTATGTTATAGTATTACTACTAAGGCATAGTATTTCTACCAAATCATAGTATTCCTTCAAAATCATAGTATTACTGCAATTTCATAGTATTTGAGCGAAATCGTAGTATTTGTACTAAATCATGGTACTTGTGTCAAATCATAGTATTTTTGCAAATCATATTATTTGAACCAAAACATTGTATTTGTCTGAATCATAGTATTTCTTCTAAATCATAGTATTTCACCCAAATCTCAGTAGTTGTGCTAAAACCCAGTATTATTGCCAAATTGTAATATTTGTACTGAAACATAGTATTTCTGCCAATCACCTAGTATTTGTACTAAATCATAGTACTTGTGCCAAATCATAGTATTTCTGCCATATTGTGCTAGTTGTGCAAAAACATATACTATGATTTTGCAGAGTCTGTCTATTATGTTATAGTATTACTACTAAGTCGTAGACTTTCTGTTTTGTTATAGTATATCTGCTGAATATAGTATATGTGCCAAATCATAGTATTTGTGCTGAAACATAGTATACTGCCACATTATAGTATTTGTGTAAAACCAGAATGTCTGCAAAATCATCATATATCTGTGATGTTATAGTATTACTACTAAGGCATAGTATTTCTGCAAAATCATAGTATTTTTGCAGAAACATAGTACTTCTGGTAAATCATAGTATTTCTACTAAATAATAGTATTTCTGCCAGATCATATTATTTGTTTCAAATCATAGCATTCGAACCAAATCATAGTATTTGTGCCAAAATATTGTATTTGTACAAAGTCATAATATTTCTTCTAAATCATAGTATTTCAATCAAATCTCAGGAGTTGTGCTAAACGCAGTATTATTGCCAAATCATTGTATTTGTACCCAAACATATCAGTTCAACTTATTTAACTCTTCTCAACAGCCCAACACCTCTTCTAATATTTGTTTCAGCAGAATTGTGAGTGTTTTCACCCCTTTTCAGCACAAAATCCCAGCTTTTTCAGGTGTTTTCAACAGAAATCTTTTTTTAGCAGACATTCTGCTGATTCACCTGTTTTCAGTGCAACATTTCTACTTCTTTACCTCTTTTCAGTAGAAATTCTGCTGATTCACCTATTTTAAGCAGAATTTTCAGCCTTTCACCTCTTATCAATACAAATCTCAGTATCTTCTGCTCATTTCAGAGGAAACCTTTTCACCTCTCCTCTTTTCAGTAGAAATTTGAACTTTGTACCCCTTTGAAGCAGAATCTTTGCCTTTTCACCTCTTTTCAGCAAAAGTTTCTGTTTTTTCACTTGTTTTCAACATAATTTTTCAGTTTCTTTACTGCCATACAGCTTTTTGCAGCAGACAGCTTCAGCGTTCCGGCATCCACACAGCATTTTCGCAGGAAATGCAAATTTTTCTAGTTGTGTGGATGCCCTCAAAGGGCTTCCACACTATTGAGTTCCTGTTTCTCTTTATTCTTTATTTTTCTTTTTCAAGTTGCTTCCGTACGTTTTTTGGACTTTATCTACTCCCTCAGTTTTCAGCCGATTTTCTCCGTTCAAACTCTATACTGTTCTGCTCTTTCTGCTTATGGGTGCTATGACTTTTGGTGTTTATTACTGTTATACTTTTTAAAATATTACACTTTTTCCTTTAATTTGTCCCATTGAAATGAATGGGAAACTTCCACAATTCTGCTAAAACTTGCTTGTTTTTGAAACTTAACTACTTCCTTATACTTTCACCTAGAAACTCCATTCAAACTTTAAAATGTTCTCAGATTATTGGGCTATTCCTGTGTGATTCAGCTGTTTCAGATCTTCTACCGTTTTAATTTTATACCTCTTTAAGTTTTCAGTTGCAAAATAGTCATTTTTCAGAAAATACATGCGTTGCTATGGTTGCTATGCAATTAACTCAGAGTGAGGGCTGGTCTGTTCGAATTTTCTCTTCATGTCTGAACAACTTCTTGCTACTCACTCAATTTCCACTCAACCCCCACAAATTATACATCAAAACGTAGGTATTTTTGCTGGCTTTCAGAAAATGTCACTATCATTCTTGTGGGATTTACAGATTTTTTGCAAATCTCCTCAGAGCAACACAAGGTCTGAAAACTCTCCACAGAAAGTCAATGGAGAGCTTGTTCAAAATCACCGCTGAATTTTTCTAATGAGAGGCATTTTCAAATCGTCATATCTCCTTAACGAAACAAAGTTGAGACATGACGCTTGTGCCAATATATCTTCAGACTCTCCTGATGCTCACAATTCAAGAGTATTTTCCTCACCTATTACCGTTTGGCCATGAATTACATTTGTTTGAGGATAGGAAATTTGTCTCTCGCTCAGATCTCTTCAGATTTAAACTCTGGAAATGAGGCACTTTTTTCTCTCGTCATATCTTTTTGATGGATTTCAACAGAGCCCTGAAAAATTCCATGACTGTTCACCAAAGCCTGCTGTTTCTTACGGTGAAAGAATGATTTTGAGGCTCGATAGAGATCTAGAGTTACACAACGTTGTTTGAGGGCAAGTCAAGGCAGTTTTGCTTCGCCTCTTCTCAGTTGCAGTGTATTACAAGTCATATATCTTTAATAATCTATATTTTATCTCTGATTTATGAAGACCTGCAGATTCCCCCATCTCTTCTGAACAAAACGGTGTCAGAATGAGGGTTCTAGCCCCTACGGTTAGGAAATTATTGCCATTTGTTCGAGGGGAATCCTGAATGTGAGAAATACACTGCAGAAAACTCATAACTCTCTCTGTGTCTGTGTGTGTAAGTGCTGATTACAGCAGGTGCAGCCAATTTAGCTGACCTAGATATACCAAGCCCAGACTCTAAACAGCCACTGCTCCCTTTAGGCTCTGTGTGTGTATGTTTGTGTGTCTGTATCAATATTTCTCCCATGTTACATATTACTCCTCCATAATAGTATTTGTGCTAAATCAAAGTACTTCTACTACATCTTAGTACTTCTGCTCAATCATAGTATTTCTGCTAAATCATAGTATTTTTGAAAAATCATGGTATTTGTGCCAAATCATAGTTTTAGGGCAGAACCATAATATTTATTTTATGTTATGAGATTACTACTAAGTGGAGGAATGTCTGTTGTGTTATAGTTTATGTGCTGAATATAGTATATCTGCCAAATCATAGTATTTATCCCAAATCATAGTATTTATGCCAAATTACAGTATTTCTGCTAAAAAGCAGAAATAGTACCTTTAGCAGAAATTTCTGTGAAAAGATATTATTTATGTTAAAACGTAGTATTTCTGCTAAATCATAGTATTTCTGCCAAATCATAGTATTTGTACTTATTCATAGTACTTGTGCCAAATCATAGTATTTGTACCCAATCATAGTATTTCTGCAATATGATCGTATTTGTGGCAAATCATGGTATCTTTTGCCAAATCATGGTATTTGTGCCAAATCATGTTATTTGTGCCCAGTTAAAATTTCTGTTATATTATAGTGTTACTACTAAGTCGTAGAATTTCTGTTATGTTATAGTATATCTGCTGATTATAGTATATGTGCCAAATAATAGTATTTATAGCAAATAATAGTATTACTGCCCAAACATAGTATTTCTTGTAGTATTTGTAGTAGTAGTTGTTGTAGTATTTGTGCAAAAACATAGAATTTCTGCAAAATCATAGTATATCTGTTATGTTATAGTATTACTACTAAGGCATAGTATTCCTACCAAATCATAGTATTACTGCAATTCCATAGTATTTGAGCGAAATCGTAGTATTTGTGCAAAAACATACTATGTCTGCAAAATCACATTATATCTGCTATGTTATAGTATTACTACTAAGGCATAGTATTTCTACCAAATCATAGTATTCCTTCAAAATCATAGTATCACTGCAATTTCATAGTATTTGAGCGAAATTGTAGTATTTGTACTAAATCATGGTACTTGTACCAAATCATAGTATTTTTGCAAATCATATTATTTGAACCAAAACATTGTATTTTATGAAGTCATAGTATTTCTTCTAAATCATAGTATTTCACCCAAATCTCAGTAGTTGTGCTAAAACCCAGTATTATTGCCAAATCGTAGTATTTGTACTGAAACATAGTATTTGTGCCAATAAGAGTATTTGTACTAAATCATAGTACTTGTGCCAAATCATAGTATTTCTGCCATATTGTGCTAGTTGTGCAAAAACATAGACTGTCTGCAAAATCATAGTATATCTGTTATGTTATAGTATTACTACTAAGTCACAGTATTTCTGCCAATTCGTAGTATTTGTACTAAATCATACTACTCGTGCCAAATCATAGTATACTGTTATGTTATAGTATTACTGTCACAAATCATAGTATTTGTCTAAATCATTCCTGTGCCAAATCATAGTATTTATATAGTATTTGTACCAAAGCATTGTATTTTATAAAGTACAGTATTTCTGCCAAATCATAGAATTACTGCAATTTCATAGTATTTTGAGGAATCCCTTTTGTTATAGTATTACTTCTAAGTCATAGTATTTCTGCTTTGTCATAGTATTTGTACTGAAACATAGTATTTCTGCCAAATCATAGTATTACTGTTATTTCATAGTGTTTGAGTGAAATTACAGTGTTTCTGCAAAAACATTGTATTTCTGCTAAATCATAGTATTTCTCTCATCTTAAAGTACTCAATTATTGTATTTGTGCCAAAGTTTAGTATTTCTGCCAAATCATATTATCTCTGCTAAATCATAGTGTCTGCCAAATCATAGTATTTGTGCCAAATTATAGGATTTTGCCAAAACATGGTAATTGTGCTGCAAATTATAGTATGCCCAATTAATATTTCTGTTTGTTATAGTATTACTACTAAGTAAGTCATAGTATAGTTCTGCTTTGTCATAGTATTTGTACATTGAAACATAGTATTTCTGCCAAATCATAGTATTACTGCTATTTTCATAGTATTTGTCATAGTATTTGTGTGAAATACCAAAACATAGTATTTCTGCTAAATCATAGTATTTTTGCAGTATTTGTATTTGGTGTTTCTGCTAAATCATAGTATTTCTCTCATCTTAAAGTACTCAATTATTGTATTTGTGCCAAAGTTTAGTATTTCTGCCAAATCATATTATCTCTGCTAAATCATAGTGTCTGCCAAATCATAGTATTTATGCCAAATTATGGGATTTTGCCAAAACATGGTACTTGGCGCCAAATTATAGTATTTGTGCCCAATTAATATTTCTGTTATGTTATAGTATTACTACTAAGTCGTAGAATTTCTGTTATGTTCTGCCAAATCATAGTATTACGGCTATTTCAAAGTATTTGAGTGAAATTACAGTGTTTCTGCAAAACATTTTATTTCTGCTAAATCATAGTATTTCTGTTATCTTAAAGTACTTGCACTCAATTATAGTATTTGTGCCAAAGTTTAGTATTTCTGCCAAATCATATTATCTCTGCTAAATCATAGTGTCTGCCAAATCATAATATTTGTGCCTAAAAGCGCAGCATTTGTACCAAAACATAGTATTGCTGCTATATCATAGTATTTTTTGCCAAATCATGGTATATGTGCCAGATCATGGTTTTGGGCCAAATCATAATATTTCTGATATGTTATAGTATTACTACTAAGTGGAGGAATTTCCGTTATGTTTTAGTATCTGTGCTAAATATAGTATATCTGTCAAATCTTAGTATTCATCTGAAATCATAGTATTTATGCCAAATTACAGTATTTCTGCCAAAAGCAGAAATAGTACCTTTAGCAGAAATTTCTGTCAAAAGATATTGTTTATGTTAAAACATAGTATTTCTGCTAAATCATAGTATTTCTGCCAAATCATACTATTTGTACTAAATCATAGTACTTGTGCCAAATCATAGTATTTGTACCCAATCATAGTATTTCTGCCATATCTTCGCATTTGTGCCAAATCATGGTATTTTCTTGCCAAGTCATGGGATTTGTGCCAAATTATAGTATTTGTGCCCAATTAAACTTTCTGTTATGTTATAGTATTACTACTAAGTCGTAGAATTTCTGTTATGTTATAGTATATCCGCTGAAAAATAGTATATGTGCCAAATCATAGTATTTGTGCTAAAACATAGTATTTCTGCCCAATTGTAGTATTTGTGCAAAAACATAGAATGTCTGCAAAATCATAGTATGTCTGTTATATTATAGTATTACTACTAAGGCATAGTATTTCTACCAAATCATAGTATTCCTTCAAAATCATAGTATTACTGCAATTTTATAGTATTTGAGCGAAATCGTAGTATATGTGCAAAAACGCATTACTATGTCTCTGTAAATCACAGTATATCTGTTATGTTATAGTATTACTACTAAGTCACAGTATTTCTGCCAATTCGTAGTCTTTGTGCCAAATCATAGTATTTCATGCAAATCATAGTATTCGAACCAAAACATAATATTTGTATGAAGTCATAGTATTTCTTCTAAATCATGGTATTTCAATCAAATCTCAGTAGTTGTGCTAAAACGCAGTATTAATGCCAAATCATGGTATTTGTACTGAAACATAGTATTTCTGCCCAATCATAGTATTTGTACTAAATCATAGTACTTGTGCCAAATCATAGTATTTCTGCCATATTGTCCTATTTGTGCAAAAAAATAGACTGTCTGCAAAATCATAATATATCTGTTATGTTATAGTATTATTACTAAGTCGTAGACTTTCTGTTTTGTTATAGTATATCTGCTGAATGAAGTATATGTGCCAAATCATAGTATTTATAGCAAATCATAGTATTTGTGCTAAAACATAGTATTTCTGCCACATTATAGTATTTGTGTAAAAACAGAATGTCTGCAAAATCATCATATATCTGTTATGTTAAAGTATTACTACTAAGGCATAGTATTTCTGCAAAATCATAGTATTTTTGCAGAAACATAGTATTTCTGGCAAATCATAGTATTTCTACTAAATAATAGTATTTCTACTAAATAATAGTATTTCTGCCAAATCATAGTATTTGTTTCAAATCATAGCATTCAAACCAAATCATAGTATTTGTGCCAAAACATTGTATTTGTATGAAGTCATAATATTTCTTCTAAATCATAGTATTTCAATCAAATCTCAGTAGTTGTGCTCAAACGCAGTATTATTGCCAAATCATAGTATTTGTACCCAAACATATCAGTTCAACTTATTTAACTCTTCTCAAGACCCCAACACCTCTTCTTCACCCCATTTCAGAATAATTGTGAGTTTTTTCACCCTTTTCAGCACAAATCCCAGCTTTTTCGGTGTTTTTAGCAGAAATCTCTTTTTAGCGGAAATTCTGCTGATTCACCTGTTTTCAGTGCAACGTTCTACTACTTTACCTCTTTTCAGTAGAAATTCTGCTGATTCATCTATTTTAAGCACAATTTTCAGCCTTTCATCTCTTATCAGTACAAATCTCAGTATCTTCTGCTCATTTCAGAAGAAACTTTTTCACCTCTTCAGTACAAATTTGAACTTCCTTACCCCTTTTAAGCAGAATCTTTGCCTTTTCAACTCTTTTCAGCAAAAGATTCTGCTTCTTCACTTGTTTTCAGCAGAATTTTTCAGTTTCTTTACTGCCATACAATTTTGCAGCTTTTCATCTTTTCAGTCATTTTCAGCAGACAGCTTCAGCGTTCCGGCATCCACAGCATTTTCAAGAAATGCAAATTGTGTGGATGCCCTAAAAACTTCCACACTATTGAGTTCCTGTTTCTCTTTATTGTGTGGATGTTGAGGCATCCACACTATTGTTTTTCCTGTTTCTCTTTATTCTTTATTATTATTATTGTGTGGATGCTGGTTAAGCATCCACACTATTGAGTTCCTGTTTCTCTTTATTCTTTATCTTTATTATTATTCCCCTCCGGTTGTTTCCGTACACTTTTTGGCAGTGGATCTACTTCCACAATTTTCAGCCGATTTTCTCCGTTCAAACTCTAAACTGTTCTGCTCTTTCTGCTAATGCCGGCTATGATCTTTTGGTGTTTATTACTATTATACTTTTTTAAAATATTAAGCTTTTCTCTTTAATTTGTCCCATTGAAATGAATGGAAACTTCCACAATTCTGCTAAAACTTACTTGTTTTGAAACTTAACTACTTTGTCATACTTTCACCTAGACATTCAAACTTTTAAAATGTTCTCAGACTATTGGGCTATTCTGAATGATTCAGCTTTTTCAGATCTTCTACCGTTTAATTTTATACCTCTTTAAGTTTTCAGTTGCAAAATTGTGATTTTTCAGAAAATACATGCGTTGCTATGGTTGCTATGCAATTAAGTCAGAGTGAGTGCTGGTCCGTTCTGAATTTTCTCTTCATGTCTAAACAACTTCACTACTGACTCAATTTCCCTCAACCCCCCACAAATTATACATCAAAACGTAGGTATTTTGCTGGCTTTCAGACAATGTCACTATCTTTATTGTGAATTTACCGTTTTTTTGCAATTTGCCTCGGAGTGACACAAGGTCTCAATACTCCCCATTCAAAAGTCTATGGGGAGGTTTGAAATCAAACTGAAATTCTGTAACGGGAGGCATTTAAAATCGCCATATCTCTTTAACAAAGCAAAGTTAGGACATGAGGCTTGTGCCCAATATATCTTCAGACACTGCTGACACTCACAGTGGGAAGCAGTTTTACAACTATCTTACCGTTGAGCAATGAATTACGTTTGTTTGAGGGTGAAATCTGTCCTTCTCTCAGTCTTCAAACTCTGGAAATGAAGCCGTTTCTTCTCTCGTCATATCTCCGCGACGGAGGTAGAGCGAGCTATGAAAATCGCAGTCAAAATACACCAAAGTCGCTGATTCACCCAGTACAAGAATTATGCTGCTAGCCCTCCTAGTTTTTGAGTTACGACGTTTTGTAACTCCAAAAAGCGGCGTTTTCGCCTCTCACGCGATCTATTTTCTGACTGCCCAAGTATCTGTCTTTCAGACCGCCACCCCCGCACTCAGGTGGCGCAATCAGTAATGACAAGCTCTGCAGCTCAAGGTCGTTGGTTCAATCCCACCTTGGTCCCACGTTTTTTTTTCACTACAAATTTATACACTATTACAGACCTGTAATTTATATTGCTAATTTATTACAATTCTGCAAAGTTTTATGATTTTAGCAGCTTTTCTAATATGGACCTCAGATTCTTGTTAACGCTCCATGGCAGAAACAAGTACACAGCCTGATGAAACAGACTGAGGCAGTACCTCTGATTGGTGAATTTGAGCAGAACCAGGTCGTTCTTTCATTTCATTTCTTTATTTATTTCACACATGGTTCAACAGTGTTTCTTTTTCTACATACAGAACCTTCTGCCTCTTTTCAGCAGAAATTCTGCTCATTCACCTCATCTCTTGTGTTGGAGTGCCCTCTTGTGGGCGCCTTTTGGGTAGTGCCTTAGTTAGCGTGAACACTGCAAAGTGGTGGTATCAGACTGGTTTGTAGTGGAGAATTTGTTGCCAGTTTCTTTCATCTTTAATCCGTATTCATGTTGTAAATGTAGTAGTACCACAATATGGCAGAAAGTCTATGTTTTGGCACAAATACTTTGATTTAGTATACTTTAGCTTCTTCAGCTTCTTCACCCTTTTCAGCAAAATTTTCATTTTTTCACCTTTTCAGCACAAATTCCAGCTTTTTTTGGCTGTATTCAGAAAAAAGACAACTCTTTTGAGCAGAAACTCTGCTGATTCATCTCTTTTCAGCGCAAGTTTCTGCTTCTTTGCCCTCTTTTCTGCAGAAATTCTGCTGATTCACCTCTTTTTCTGCAAAATTTTCAGCCTTTTCACCTCTTATCAGCTTCTGCTCATTTCAGCAGAATTGTCCGTCTCTCCACCTCTTCTTTGTAAGAGTGACCTTGGCTCAGGGAAATGAATAGCCACCTTTGAGCAGAAATTCTGCTGATTCATCTCTTTTTCAGCGCAAGTTATTGCTTCTTTACCTCTTTTCAGCTGAAATTCTGCTGATTTACCTGTTTTCTGCAAAATTTTCAGCCTTTTCACCTCTTCTCAGCACAATTCTCAGCAGCTTCTGCTCATTTTAGCAGTGTCGGTCTCTCCTCCTGTTTTTCGAGAGAATGAGTTTAGCTCAGTGAGATGAGTAGCTGCCTTGATACCAGGAGGGCCAGGTTTGAATCCTGCTCAGGCGACATGTTTTTTCACCACCATGCAACTTTTCAGCTTTTCAGCTTTTCAGCAGACAGCTTCAGCGTTCAAGGCATCCACACAGCATTTTTCGCTTGAAATGCAAATTTTCTAGTTATTATTATTATTCTCCAGTTTCATACTGAAATTTTGTGAAACTTCGCCCGCAGTTTTGAGACAAGCTTCATATATGTTACCTCATTTTGTCGCGACTGGATCTGGAATGGTGTGCTATGACTTTGGTGTTTATGACTCTTATAGTTTTAAATATTAATATTTTTAGTGAAAATTTTCCAGCGGCTCCTCTGCCCGAACAGTTTTGACAATAGGGTTACA
>NW_024108937.1:0-18592 GCF_013358895.1 Oreochromis aureus | reverse complement strand
TATTTGTCACTAAATCATGGTACTTGTACCAAATCATAGTATTTTTTGGAAATCATATTATTTGAACCAAAACATTGTATTTGTAATGAAGTCATAGTATTTCTTCTAAATCATAGTATTTCACCCAAATCTCAGTAGTTGTGCTAAACCCAGTATTGCCAAATCGTAGTATTTGTACTGAAACATAGTATTTGTGCTAATAAGAGTATTTGTACTAAATCATAGTATTTGTGCCAAATCATAGTATTTCTGCCATATTGTGCTAGTTGTGCAAAAACATAGACTGTCTGCAAAATCATAGTATATCTGTTATGTTATAGTATTACTACTAGGTCACAGTATTTCTGCCAATTCGTAGTATTTGTACTAAATCATACTACTGTGCAAGCAAATCATAGTATTCAATTCAAAATATAGTATTTGTACCAAAGCATTGTATTTGTACTAAGTACAGTATTTCTGCCAAATCATAGAATTACTGCAATTTCATAGTATTTTGAGGAATCCCTTTGTGATAGTATTACTTCTAAGTCATAGTATTTCTGCTTTGTCATAGTATTTGTACTGAAGCATAGTATTTCTGCCAAATCATAGTATTACTGTTATTTCATAGTATTTGAGTGAAATTACAGTGTTTCTGCAAAACATTGTATTTCTGCAAAATCATAGTATTTCTCTCATCTTAAAGTACTCAATTATAGTATTTGTGCCAAAGTTTAGTATTTCTGCCAAATGATATTATCTCTGCTAAATCATAGTGTCTGCCAAATCATAGTATTTGTGCCAAATTATGGGATTTTGCCTAAACATGGTACTTGTGCCAAATTATAGTATTTGTGCCCAATTAATATTTCTGTTATGTTATAGTATTACTACTAAGTCATAGAATTTCTGTTATGTTCTGCCAAATCATAGTATTACGGCTATTTCAGAGTATTTGAGTGAAATTACAGTGTTTCTGCAAAAACATTTTATTTCTGCTAAATCATAGTATTTCTGTTATCTTAAAGTACTTGCACTCAATTATAGTATTTGTGCCAAAGTTTAGTATTTCTGCCAAATCATATTATCTCTGCTAAATCATCGTGTCTGCCAAATCATAATATTTGTGCCTAAGCACAGCATTTGTACCAAAACATAGTATTTCTGCCAAATCATAGTATTTGTCCTAAAGCATAGTATTTCAACAAAATCACAGTATTTCTGCTATGTTATAGTATTTGTGCTTGTAGAAAAACCTGTGTTAGTGTGAGCTACATTACCCAGCAGCCTCTGAGCAGTGAGGGAATTCATGGGACTTCTGAGCTAGATGGTCTTCCTTCGTTCCTGTGCTAACGATTGGGAGAGAGCTGCTGGAAAGGGGAGCAAATAGCCCATCCTGTATTTGTTGGGATGGTGTGTGTCACATAAACGTGAGTTAATGTTCCATGCTTAAGATGTTTACCCTGCTACTTGTGTGTATTGGTTTTAGTTACCTTTAGCGTATGTGCTAGTTAGCGATAGCTATGGCAGCACAGTTATTTGATTGTTTTGGGCTTGTTCCTGCTTTGTTTGTTCCCCTGCAAATTTATGTGAATTTGTACACTGTAATATCGCTGTATTACGAGTGGCTAAGTAGGAGGCTGACTGTTACTAAGTGCATCAGTGTACATAGGTCATCTGTTGTGTTGGAGTGCCCTCTTGTGGCGCCTTTTGGGTAGTGCCTTAGTAAACACTGCAAAGAAGTGGTATCAGACTGGTTTGTAGTGGAGGAATTTGTTGCCAGTTTCTTTCATCTTTAATCCAGATTCATGTTGTAATGTAGTAACTTTTGTGGCACAAATACCACAATATGGCAGAAATACCATGTTTTGGCACAAATACTTTGATTTGGTATACTTTAGCTTCTTCACCCCTTTTCAGCAAAATTTTCATTTTTTTTCCCCTTTTCAGCACAAATTCCAGCTTTTTTGGCGGTTTTCAGAAAACCTCTTTTCAGCAGAAACTCTGCTGATTCACCTCTTTTCAGCGCAAGGTTCTGCTTCTTTGCCTCTTTTCTGCAGAAATTCTGCTGATTCACCTCTTTTCTGCAAAATTTTCATCCTTTTTGCCTCTTATCAGCACAGTTCTCAGCAGCTTCTGATAATTTCAGCAGAATTGTCAGTCTATCTACCTCTTTTTGTGAGAATGAGTTTGGCTCAGTGAGATGAGTAGCTGCCTTGAGACCAGGAGGTTCGAGGGGAATCCTGAATGTGAATGTAAGAAATACACTGCAGAAAACTTATACCCTCTCTGTGTCTGTGTGTGTAAGGGCTGATTACAGCAGGTGCAGCTAATTTAACTGACCTAGATATACCAAGCCCAGACTCTTAACAGCCACTGTTCCCTTTAGGCTCTGTGTATGTGTATGTTTGTGTGTCTGTATCAATATTTCTCCCATGTTAAAGTATTACTCCTCCATAATAGTATTTCTGTTAAATCAAAGTACTTCTACTACATCTTAGTATTTCTGCTAAATCATAGTATTTTGGCCAAATCATGGTATTTGTGCCAAAGCATAGTATTTCTGCCAAATCACAATATAACTGCAAAATAAAAGTTTTTCACAATATAACTGCAAAATAAAGGTTTTTTTTTTTTTAGACAAATCATAGTGTTTGTGCTAAATCCTAGTAATTCTGCTCAATCATAGAATTTCTGCTATGCTGAAGTGCTTTTTGCTAGATTACAGAATTTCTGCTAAGTCAAAGTATTTCATGTAAGTCATAGTATTTATACCATGTCCCAGTGTTTCTGCCAAATCATAAATCATAAATAATGTGGCGTGTTGGGGAACAGCTAGTTCTCTCCCATCATGCCTTGGGACATGTGCTGCATTTGAGATGTTCTTGTTTCATTGTTTATGGTTACGTTACTTTTAACTGTTGTCTTGAATGTTGTGTTTATACTATGGTACAAAGTCACTGACAGTTATTGTTTTATAGGAAGAATGCAGTACCATAAGTGAGTTCTGTTATGCTGTTATTGACCCTTGAAGCACATTGTGACACAAGCAAGTATGTTCAATAAAAACCCCCCCTACCAGCTTGGGGTGGAAATACAGGCTCAATCTGTCCCTGTGAGCTTCTTTTGCAAGATTCATCTGCATGCCACAATAATTTTAATAAAGCAAAGTCAAGACGAGAGGCTTGTGCCAATTCATCTTCAGACACTGCTGACACTCACGGTTGGAGCAGTTTTACTGTCATCTTACTGTTGAGCCATAAATTACGTTTGTTTTCAAACTCTTGAGCCATAAATTACGTTTGCTTTCAAACTCTTAAAATGAAGCCGTTTCTTCTCTCATCATATCTCCGCGACGGAGGTACAAAGAGCTATCGCAGTCAAAGTTCATGAAATTCTGCTGATTCACCCAGTACAAGAATTATGCTTCTATCCCACCTAGTTTTTGAGTTACACGACGTTTTGTAACTCCAGAAAACGGAGCTTTTATGCCTCTCACCGCGATCTAATTCTGACTGCTCATCTCCCTGTTTTCCAGGCACTGGCTCTCTTTGCCGGTGGCGCATTTGGTAATGACACGGGTCTGCAGCCCAAAGGTCGTGGGTTCAATTCCACCTTGGTCCACATGGTTTTTTTTTCACTACAAATTTATACACTATCACAGACCTGTAATTTATATTGCTAATTTATTACAATTCTGCAAAGTTTTATGATTTTAGCAGCTTTTCTAATATGGACCTCAGATTCTTGTTAACGCTCCATGGCAGAAACAAGTACACAGCCTGATGAAGCAGACTGAGGCAGTACCTCTGATTGGTGAATTAGAGCAGAACCAGGTTGTTCTTTCATTTCATTTCTTTATTTATTTCACACATGGTTCAACAGTGTTTCTTTTTCTACATACAGAACCTTCTGCCTCTTTTCAGCAGAAATTCTGCTCATTCACCTCATCTCTTGTGTTGGAGTGCCCTCTTGTGGCGCCTTTTGGGTAGTGCCTTAGTAAACGTGAACACTGCAAAGAAGTGGTATCAGACTGGTTTGTAGTGGAGGAATTTGTTGCCAGTTTCTTTCATCTTTAATCCAGTATTCATGTTGTAATGTAGTAGTACCACAATATGGCAGAAACACTATGTTTTGGCACAAATACTTTGATTTAGTATACTTTAGCTTCTTCAGCTTCTTCACCCCTTTTCAGCAAAATTTTCATTTTTTTTCACCCCTTTCAGCACAAATTCCAGCTTTTTGGCTGTATTCAGAAAAGACAACTCTTTGAGCAGAAACTCTGCTGATTCATCTCTTTTCAGCGCAAGTTTCTGCTTTTTGCTCTCTTTTCTGCAGAAATTCTGCTGATTCACCTCTTTTCTGCAAAATTTTCAGCCTTTTCACCTCTTATCAGCACAATTGTCAGCAGCTTCTGCTAATTTCAGCAGAATTGTCCGTCTCTCCACCTCTTCTTTGTAAGAATGACTTTGGCTCAGGGAAATGAATAGCCGCCTTTGAGCAGAAATTCTGCTGATTCATCTCTTTTCAGCGCAACTTATTGCTTCTTTACCTCTTTTTCTGCAGAAATTCTGCTGATTCACCTCTTTTCTGCAAAATTTTCAGCCTTTTCACTTCTTCTCAGCACAATTCTCAGCAGCTTCTGCTCATTTAGCAAAATTGTCAGTTTCTCAATCTCTTTTTGAGAGAAAGAGTTTGGTTCAGTGAGATGAGCAGCTACCTTGAAATGAAAACGGCCAGGTTCAAACCCGGTCATGGCAAAACCTGTTTTCAGTTTTTCTTTGTTCTGCCTCTTTCTGCAGAAATTCTGCTGATTTACCTCTTTTCTGCAAAATTTTCAGCCTTTTCACCTCTTCTCAGCACAATTCTCAGCAGCTTCTGCTCATTTCAGCAGAATTGTCGGTCTCTCCTCCTCTTCTTGAGAGAATGAGTTTAGCTCAGTGAGATGATTACCTGCCTTGAGACCAGGAGGACTAGGTTCGAATCCTCACGCAGGGCGACATGTTTTTTTCACCACCATACAACTTTTTGCAACTTTTCATCTTTTTCAGCTTTTCAGCAGACAGCTTCAGCGTTATAGCATCCACACAGCATTTTCAAGAGAAATGCAAATTGTGTGGATGCCCTAAAGGGCTTCCACACAATTGTTTTCCTGTTTTCTCTTTCTTCTTTATTATTATTCCCCTAGTTGCTTCCCGTACACTTTTTGGCACTTATCTACTCCCTCAGTTTTCAGCCGATTTTCTCCGCTCAAACTCTAAACTGTTCTGCTCTTTCTGCTAATGCCGGCTATGACTTTTGGTGTTTATTACTGTTATACTTTTTAAAATATTACACTTTTTTCCTTTAATTTGTCCCATTGAAATGAATGGGAAACTTCCACAATTCTGCTAAAACTTGCTTGTTTTTGAAACTTAACTACTTTGTCATACTTTCACCTAGAAACTCCATTCAAACTTTAAAATGTTCTCAGACTATTGGGCTATTCCTGAATGATTCAGCTTTTTCAGATCTTCTACCGTTTTAATTTTATACCTCTTTAAGTTTTCAGTTGCAAAATTGTGATTTTTCAGAAAATACATGCGTTGCTATGGTTGCTATGCAATTAAGTCAGAGTGAGTGCTGGTCCGTTCTGAATTTTTCTTCATGTCTAAACAACTTCTTGCTACTGACTCAATTTCCACTCAACCCCCACAAATTATACATCAAAACGTAGGTATTTTTGCTGGCTTTCAGACAATGTCACTATCTTTATTGTGAGATTTACCGTTTTTTTTGCAATTTGCCTCGGAGTGACATTAAGGTCTCAATACTCCCCATTCAAAGTCTATGGGAGGTTTTGAAATTCAGAGCTGAAATTCTGTAACGGGAGGCATTTTAAAATCGCCATATCTCTTTAACAAAGCAAAGTTAGGACATGAGGCTTGTGCCAATATATCTTCAGACACTGCTGACACTCACAGTGGAAGCAGTTTTACAATTATCTTACCGTTGAGCAATGAATTACGTTTGTTTGAGGGTGGAAATCTGTCCTTCTCTCAGTCTTCAAACTCTGGAAATGAAGCCGTTTCTCTCTCGTCATATCTCCGCGACGGAGGTAGAACGAGGTATGAAAATCGCAGTCAAAATACACCAAAGTCCGCTGATTAACCAAGTACAAGAATTATGCTGCTAGCCCTCCTAGTTTTTGAGTTACACGACGTTTTGTAACTCCAAAACGGCGTTTTTTCGCCTCTCACCGCGATCTATTTTCTGACTGCCCAAGTATCTGTCTTTCAGACCGCCCCCTTTCCAGGTGGCGCAATCAGTAATGACACGGCTCTGCAGCTCAAAGGTCGTGGGTTCAATCCCACCTTGGTCCACGTTTTTTTTTTTTCACTACAAATTTATACACTATCACAGACCTGTAATTTATATTGCTAATCTATTACAATTCTGCAAAGTTTTATGATTTTAGCAGCTTTTCTAATATGGACCTCAGATTCTTGTTAACGCCCATGGCAGAAACAAGTACACAGCCTGATGAAGCAGACTGAGGCAGTACCTCTGATTGGTGAATTTGAGCAGAACCAGGTTGTTCTTTCATTTCATTTCTTTATTTATTTCACACATGGTTCAACAGTGTTTCTTTTTCTACATACAGAACCTTCTGCTCTTTTCAGCAGAAATTCTGCTCATTCACCTCATCTCTTGTGTTGGAGTGCCCTCTTGTGGCGCCTTTTGGGTAGTGCCTTAGTAAACGTGAACACTGCAAAGAAGTGGTATCAGACTGGTTTGTAGTGGAGGAATTTGTTGCCAGTTTCTTTCATCTTTAATCCAGATTCATGTTGTAATGTAGTAGTACCACAATATGGCAGAAACACTATGTTTTGGCACAAATACTTTGATTTAGTATACTTTAGCTTCTTCAGCTTCTTCACGCCTTTTCAGCAAAATTTTCATTTTTTCACCCCTTTTCAGCACAAATTCCAGCTTTTTGGCTGTATTCAGAAAAAGACAACTCTTTTGAGCAGAAACTCTGCTGATTCATCTCTTTTCAGCGCAAGTTTCTGCTTCTTTTGCCTCTTTTCTGCAGAAATTCTGCTGATCAATCTCTTTTCTGCAAAATTTTCAGCCTTTTCACCTCCTATCAGCACAATTGTCAGCAGCTTCTGCTCATTTCAGCAGAATTGTCCGTCTCTCCACCTCTTCTTTGTAAGAATGACTTTGGCTCAGGGAAATGAATAGTCGCCTTTGAGCAGAAATTCTGCTGATTCATCTCTTTTCAGCGCAACTTATTGCTTCTTTACCTCTTTTCTGCAGAAATTCTGCTGATTCACCTCTTTTCTGCAAAATTTTCAGCCTTTTTTCACTTCTTCTCAGCACAATTCTCAGCAGCTTCTGCTCATTTAGCAAAATTGTCAGAATCTCCATCTCTTGTTTTTGAGAGAAAGAGTTTGGTTCAGTGAGATGAGCATCTGCCTTGAGACAGAACGGCCAAGTTCAAATCTCGGTCATGACAAAACCTGTTTTCAGTTTTTCTCTTTTGTTCTTTTGTTCTGCCTCTTTTCTGCAGAAATTCTGCTGATTTACCTCTTTTCTGCAAAATTTTCAGCCTTTTCACCTCTTATCAGCACAATTCTCAGCAGTTTCTGCTCATTTCACCATAATTGTCAGTCTCTCCATCTCTTTCCTTGTGAGAGTGAGTTTGGGTCAGTGAGATGAATAGTCGCCTTGAGCCCAGGAGGGCCAGGTTCGAATCCTGCTCAGGGTGACAATTTTTTTCACCACCATACAAGTTTTTGCAACTTTTCATCTTTTTCAGCTTTTCAGCAGACAGCTTCAGCGTTAAGGCATCCACACAGCATTTTCAAGATACAATGTAATTGTGTGGATGCCCTTAAAGGGCTTCCACACTATTGAGTTCCTGTTTCTCTTTATTTTTATTATTATTATTCTTCTAGTTGCTTCCGCACACTTTTGGCACTTAACTACTTCCTCAGTTTTCAGCCGATTTTCTCAGTTCAAACTCTATACTGTTCTGCTCTTTCTGCTCTTTCCGGCAATGACTTTTGGTGTTTATTACTGTTATACTTTTTAAAATATTACACTTTTTTCCTTTAATTTGTCCCATTGAAATGAATGGAAAACTTCCACAATTCTGCTAAAACTTGCTTGTTTTTCAAACTTAACTACTTTGTCATACTTTCACCTAGAAACTCCATTCAAACTTTAAAATGTTCTCAGATTATTGGGCTATTCCTGTCTGATTCAGCTTTTTTTCAGATCTTCTACCGTTTTAATCTTATACCTCTTTAAGTTTTCAGTTGCAAAATTGTGATTTTTCAGAAAATACATGCGTTGTTATGGTTGCTATGCAATTAACTCAGAGTGTACACTCATCTATTCTGAATTTTCTCTTCATGTCTGAACAACTTCTTGCTACTCGCTCAATTTCCACTCAACTCCCACAAATTATACATCAAAACGTAGGTATTTTTGCTGGCTTTCAGAAAATGTCACTATCATTCTTGTGGGACTTATAGATTTTTTTCAAATCTCCTCAGAGTAACACAAAGTCTGACAACTCTCCATAGAAACTCAATGGAGAGTTTCTTCAAAATCAGCGCTGGATTTCTAATGAGAAGCATTTTCAAATCGTCATATCTCCTTAACGAAACAAAGTTGAGACATGAGGCTTGTGCCAATATATCTTCAGACACCCTGATGCTCACAATTCAAGAAGTTTTTCTCAGCTATTACCGTTTGGCCATGAATTATACTTGTTTGAGGATAGGAAATTTGTCCCTCGCTCAGATTTCTTCAGATTTCAGACTCTGGAAATGAGGCACTTTTTTCTCTCGTCAGATCTTTTTGATGGATTTCCACAGAGACCTGAAAATTTCCATGACTGTTCACCAAAGCGTGCTGTTTCACGGTGAAAGAATGATTTTGATGCTCCATAAAGATTCAGAGTTACAAAACGTTGTTTGAGGGCAAGTCAAGGCAGTTTTGCTTCGCCTCTACTCAGTTACAGTGTATTACAAGTCATATATCTTCAATAATTTATATTTTATCTCTGATTTATGAAGACCTGCAGATTCCCCCATCTCTTCTGAACAAAACGGTGTCAGAATGAGCGTTCTAGCTCCCCCACGGTTAGGAAATTATGGCCATTTGTTCGAGGGGAATCCTGAATGTGAGAAATACACTGAAGAAAAGCCATAGCTCTCTCTGTGTCTGTGTGTGTAAGGGCTGATTACAGCAGGTGCAGCCAATTTAGCTGACCTAGATATACCAAGCCCAGACTCTTAACAGCCCCTGTACACTTTGCTCTCTGTGTATGTGTGTCTGTGTCTCAATA
Source organism: Oreochromis aureus (assembly GCF_013358895.1). Lineage (NCBI taxonomy): Eukaryota > Metazoa > Chordata > Actinopteri > Cichliformes > Cichlidae > Oreochromis > Oreochromis aureus. Next base: position 9,267 of record NW_024108937.1, on the reverse strand, counting down.
ATTCTCCCATGTTAAAGTATTACTCCTCCATAATAGTATTTGTGCTACATCAAAGTACTTCTACTACATCTTAGTACTTCTGCTCAATCATAGTATTTCTGCTAAATCATAGTATTTTTGAAAAATCATGGTATTTGTCCCAAATCATGGTTTTGGGGCAGAACCATAATATTTATTTTATGTTATGAGATTACTACTAAGTGGAGGAATGTCTGTTATGTTATAGTTTATGTGCTGAATATAGTATATCTGCCAAATCATAGTATTTATCCCAAATCATAGTATTTATGCAAAATTACAGTATTTCTGCTAAAAAGCAGAAATAGTACCTTTTAGCAGAAATTTCTTTGAAAAGATATTATTTATGTTAAAACAGTATTTCAAGCTAAATCATAGTATTTCTGCTAAATCATAGTATTTGTACTTATTCATAGTACTTGTGCCAAATCATAGTATTTGTACCCAATCATAGTATTTCTGCAATATGATCGTATTTGTGCCAAATCATGGTATCTTTTTGCCAAATCATGGTATTTGTGCCAAATCATGTTATTTGTGCCCAGTTAAAATTTCTGTTATATTATAGTGTTACTACTAAGTCGTAGAATTTCTGTTATGTTATAGTATATCTGCTGATTATAGTATATGTGCCAAATAATAGTATTTATAGCAAATAATAGTATTACTGCCCAAACATAGTATTTCTTGTAGTATTTGTAGTAGTAGTTGTTGTAGTATTTGTGCAAAAACATAGAATTTCAGCAAAATCATAGTATATCTGTTATGTTATAGTATTACTACTAAGGCATAGTATTCCTACCAAATCATAGTATTACTGCAATTCCATAGTATTTGAGCGAAATCGTAGTATTTGTGCAAAAACATACTATGTCTGCAAAATCACATTATATCTGCTATGTTATAGTATTACTACTAAGGCATAGTATTTCTACCAAATCATAGTATTCCTTCAAAATCATAGTATCACTGCAATTTCATAGTATTTGACCGAAATTGTATTATTTGTACTAAATCATGGTACTTGTACCAAATCATAGTATTTTTTGAAATCATATTATTTGAACCAAAACATTGTATTTGTATAAGTCATAGTATTTCTTCTAAATCATAGTATTTCACCCAAATCTCAGTAGTTGTGCTTAAAACCCAGTATTATTGCCAAATCGTAGTATTTGTACTGAAACATAGTATTTGTGCCAATAAGAGTATTTGTACTAAATCATAGTATTTGTGCCAAATCATAGTATTTCTGCCATATTGTGCTAGTTGTGCAAAACATAGACTGTCTGCAAAATCATAGTATATCTGTTATGTTATAGTATTACTACTAGGTCACAGTATTTCTGCCAATTAGTAGTATTTGTACTAAATCATACTACTCGTACAAATCATAGTATTCAAATCAAAATATAGTATTTGTACCAAAGCATTGTATTTGTAACCAGAATGAAGCACAGTATTTCTGCCAAATCATAGAATTACTGCAATTTCATAGTATTTTGAGGAACCTTTGTGATAGTATTACTTCTAAGTCATAGTATTTCTGCTTTGTCATAGTATTTGTACTAAAACGTAGCATTTCTGCCAAATCATAGTATTACTGCTATCTCATAGTATTTGAGTGAAATTACAGTGTTTCTGCAAAACATTGTATTTCTGCTAAATCATAGTATTTCTGTTATCTTAGAGTACTTGTACTCAATTATAGTATTTGTGCCAAAGTTTAGTATTTCTGCCAAATCATATTTATGTGAATTTGTACACTGTAATATCGCTGTATTACGAGTGGCTAAGTAGGAGGCTGACTGTTACTAAGTGCATCAGTGTACATAGGTCATCTCTTGTGTTGGAGTGCCCTCTTGTGACGCCTTTTGGGTAGTGCCTTAGTAAACGTGAACACTGCAAAGAAGTGGTATCAGACTGGTTTGTAGTGGAGGAATTTGTTGCCAGTTTCTTTCATCTTTAATCCGTATTCATGTTGTAATGTAGTAACTTTTGTGGCACAAATACCACAATATGGCAGAAACACTATGTTTTAACAAACAAATACTTTGATTTGGTATACTTTAGCTTCTTCACCCTTTTCAGCAAAATTTTCATTTGTTTTCACCCCTTTTCAGCACAAATTCCAGCTTTTTGGCTGTTTTCAGAAAACAAAACTCTTTTCAGCAGAAACTCTGCTGATTCATCTCTTTTCAGCGCAAGTTTCTGCTTCTTTACCTCTTTTCTGCAGAAATTCTGCTGATTCACCTCTTTTCTACAAAATTTTCAGCCTTTTCATCTCTTATCAGCACAATTGTCAGCAGCTTCTGCGATTTCAGCAGAATTGTCCGTCTCTCCACCTCATCTTTGTAAGAATGACTTTGGCTCAGGGAAATGAATATCACCGACCTTTATGCGACCAGGAGGGCCACGATCGAATCCTGTTTTGGCTTGTTCCTGCTTTGTTTGTTCCCCTGCAAATTTATGTGAATTGGTACACTGTAATATCGCTGTATTACGAGTGGCTAAGTAGGAGGCTGACTGTTACTAAGTGCATCAGTGTACATAGGTCATCTCTTGTGTTGGAGTGCCCTCTTGTGGCGCCTTTTGTGTTGTAGTGCCTTAGTAAACGGAACACTGCATAGAAGTGGTATCAGACTGGTTTGTAGTGGAGGAATTTGTTACCAGTTTCTCTCATCTTTAATCCAGATTCATGTTGTAATGTAGTAACTTTTGTGGCACAAATACCAAAATATGGCAGAAATACTATGTTTTGGCACAAATACTTTGATTTAGTATACTTTAGCTTCTTCAGCTTCTTCACCCTTTTCAGCAAAATTTTCATTTTTTCCACCCCAAATTCCAGCTGTTTTGGCTGTATTCAGAAAAAGACAACTCTTTTCAGCAGAAACTCTGCTGATTCATCTCTTTTCAGTGCAAGTTTCTCCTTTTTACCTCTTTTCTGCAGAAATTCTGCTGATTCACCTCTTCTCTGCAAAATTTTCAGCCTTTTCACCTCTTATCAGCTTCTGCTCATTTCAGCAGAATTGTCCGTCTCTCCACCTCTTCTTTGTAAGAGTGACTTTGGCTCAGGGAAATGAATAGCCACCTTTGAGCAGAAATTCTGCTGATTCATCTCTTTTCAGCGCAACTTATTGCTTCTTTACCTCTTTTCTGCAGAAATTCTGCTGATTCACCTCTTTTCTGCAAATTTTTCAGCTTTTCACATCTTCTCAGCACAAAACTTAGCAGCCTCTGCTCATTTACCAAAATTGTCAGTTTCTCCATCCCTTGTGTTTGTCGGAACAAGTTTAGTTCAGTGAGATGAGTAGCTTCCTTGAGACCAGAAGGGCCAGGTTCAAATCCTGGTCATGGCATTTGAACACCTGTTTTCAGCACAAATCTCAACTTATTAGCTGTTTTAAGCAGAAACCTGTTTTACGCAGAGAAACTTTTTAACTCAATTTCAGCTTTTTCACCCCTTTTCAGCAAAATTTTCAGTTTCCCAGCTTTTCAGCTATTTTCAGCAAAACATCTTTTCAGCACAATTCTGAAAAGAGTTCTGCAGAAAACTTTTCAGCAGAACTTCTGCTGACTGAACTGTTTTCAGCAGAATTTTCACCTCTTTTCAGCCCAAATTCTGCTTGTTCACCCTTCTGCAAAAAATTTTCAGCCTTTTCACCTCTTATTAGCACAAATCTCAGCTGTTTTCAGGAAAACTCTTTAAGCAGAAATTCTGCTGATTCATCTCTTTTCAGCGCAACTTATTGCTTCTTTACCTCTTTTCTGCAGAAATTCTGCTGATTCACCTCTTTTTCTGCAAAATTTTCTGCCTTTTTCACTTCTTCTCAGCACAATTCTCAGCAGCTTCTGCTCATTTAGCAAAATTGTCCCTTTCTCCATCTCTTGTTTGTGCGAGAATGAGTTTGGTTCAGTGAGATGAGCAGCTGCCTTGAGACCAGAAGGGCCAGGTTCGAATCCTGCTCAGGGCAATATTTTGTTTTCACCACCATACAACTTTTTGCAGTACCTCTGATTGGTGGAAATGAGCAGAACCAGGTTGTTCTTTCATTTCATTTCTTTATTTATTTCACACATGGTTCAACAGTGTTTTTTTTCACATACAGAACCTTCTGCCTCTTTTCAGCAGAAATTCTGCTCATTCACCTCATCTCTTGTGTTGGAGTGCCCCTCGTGGGCGCCTTTTGGGTAGTGCCTTAGTAAACGTGAACACTGCAAAGAAGTGGTATCAGACTGGTTTGTAGTGGAGGAATTTGTTGCCAGTTTCTTTCATCTTTAATCCAGATTCATGTTGTAATGTAGTAGTACCACAATATGGCAGAAACACTATGTTTTGGCACAAATACTTTGATTTGGTATACTTTAGCTACTTCACCCCTTTTCACAAAAAATTTTCATTTTTTCACCCTTTTCAGCACAAATTCCAGCTTTTTGGCTGTTTTCAGAAAAACAAAACTCTTTTTCAGCAGAAACTCTGAGTTGATTCATCTCTTTTCAGCGCAAGTTTCTGCTCCTTTACCTCTTTTCTGCAGAAATTCAAATATGATTCAACCTCTTTTCTGCAAAATTTTCAGCCTTTTCACCTCTTATCAGCACAAATCTCAGCTGTTTTCAGAAAAAAAAAAAACTCTTTTGAGCAGAAATTTGCTGATCATCTATTTTCTATTTTCAGCGCAACTTATTGCTTCTTTACCTCTTTTCTGCAGAAATTCTGCTGATTCACCTCTTTTCTGCAAAATGTTCAGCCTTTTCACTTCTTCCCAGCACAGTTCTCAGCAGCTTCTGCTCATTTAGCAAAATTGTCAGTTGCTCCATCTCATGTTTTTGTGAGAATGAGTTTGGTTCAGTGAGATGAGCTGCTCCCTTGAGACCAGAAGGGCCAGGTTCAAATCCCGGTCATGGCAAAACCTGTTTTCAGTTTTTTCTTTGTTCTGCCTCTTTTCAGCAGAAATTCTGCTGATTTACCTCTTTTCTGCAAAATTTTCAGCCTTTTCACCTCTTTCTCAGCACAATTTCAGCAGCTTCTGCTCATTTGAGCAGAATTGTCCGTCTCTCCTCCTCTTTTTGAGAGAGTGAGTTTAGCTCAGTGAGATGAGCAGCTGCCTTGAGACCAGCAGGGCCAGGTTCGAATCCTGCTCAGGGTGACATGTTTTTTCACCACCATGCAACTTTTTTGCAACTTTTCAGCTTTTTCAGCTTTTCAGCAGACAGCTTCAGCATAGATAGGCATCCACACAGCATTTTCTTTTTAGAGGAAATGCAAATTTTTCTAGTTTTTTAGTTGTGTGGATGCCCTTAAAGGGCTTCCACACTATTGAGTTCCTGTTTCTCTTTATTCTTTATTATTATTGTGTGGATGCTTTAAGGCATCCACACTATTGTTTTCCTGTTTCTCTTTCTTCTTTATTATTATTCCAGTTGCCACTTTTGTAACGTTTTTGGCACTTAACTACTTTAACAATTTTCAGCCGATTTTCACCGCTCAAATTTTAAACTATTCTGCTATTTCTGCTAATTCCGGCTATGACTTTTGGTATTTTTGCTGTTATACTTTTTAAAATATTAAGCTTTTTTCCTTTAATTTGTCCCATTGAAATGAATGGGAAACTTCCACAATTCTGCTAAAACTTGCTTGTTTTTGAAACTTAACTACATTCTCATACTTTCGCCTAGAACAACCATTCAAACTTTAAAATGTTCACAAATTATTGGGCTATTCATTAATGATTCAGCTTTTTCATATCTGTTACCGTTTTCATCTTATCCTCTTTAAGTTTTGAGTTTCATCTTTGTGATTTTTCACAAAATACATGCGTTGTTATGGTTGCTATGCAGTTGGTTCTAAGTGAGCCACTGTACCTTTGGCAATTTTCTCTTCATGTCCGAACAACTTCTTGCTACTCACTCAATTTTCACTCAACCCACACAAATTATACATCAAAACGTAGGTATTTTTGCTGGCTTTCAGAAAATGTCACCATCATTGTTGTGAAATTTATAGAATTTTGGCAAATCTCCTCAGACCAACACAAAGTCAGAAAACTCTCCATAGAAAGTCAATGGAGAGTTTGTTCAAAATCATCGCTGATTTCTGTAATGAGAGGATATTCGAATCGCCATATCTCCTTAACGAAGCGAAGTTAGGACATGAGGTTTGTCCCCGTATATCTTCAGACACTCCTGACGCTCACAATTCAAGAATTATTTTCTCACCTATTACCGTTCTGAAATGAGTTAGACTTGTTTGAGGGTAGGAAATTCGTCCTTCGCTCAGATTTCTTCAGATTTCAAACTCTGAAATGAACCACTTTTTTTTCTCTCGTCATATCTTTTGATGGATTTCCACAGAGACCTGAAAATTTCCATGACTGTTCACCAAAGCCTGCTGTCTCTTACGGTGAAAGAATGATATCAATACTCCAAATAGATTTAGAGTTAGAAAGCTTTGTTTGGGGCAAGTCAAGGCAGTTTTCGCTTGCCTCTACTCAGTTATGGTGCATTAGAAGTCAAATATCTTTAATAATTCATATTTTAATGATAAATTGTAAACACTTTAAGATTCCCCATCTCTTCTGAACAAAAACGTGTAAGAATGACCGTTCTAGCCCCTACGGTTAGGAAATTATGGCCATTTGTTTGAGAGGAATCCTCACTATGAGAAATACACTGCAGAAATCCTGTCTTTCTCTGTGCTGAGTGTGTAAAACGGCTGCACCTGTTTTGGCGGGAAAAAGTACACAGCCCTCTGATTGGTGGATTCAAATTTAGCAGCTCCCAGGCTGCTTGACTGACCTAGAAACTTGCTTTGTCTCCCTATATGTGTGTGTGTGTGTGTGTGTGTGTGTGTGTGTGTGTGTGTGACAGAGAGAGAGAAAGAGAGGCGAGACAGAGTTTTTTTATGGGAGCATCTTATTGTATGATTTAAATTCAATATATTTAGACTGGTTGACTGAATTTGATCCTGTGTGTGTCTCTCTGTGCATGTGTGTTCCCATATGTTTCCATATTTGTGATTGTGTGACTGTTACACTTTTTTTTGCTGAGTTTTTTTCATTTAACATGTACATTTGAAGGACCCTTAGCATGTTCAGCATTTTTTCAGCTGTCCATTTTGCTTTTCCAATTTTTCTGTTTAAGTTATTACTATTGTGCTGAATCATACTATTTCTGCTATTTTATAAGATTTGTGCTAAATATAGTATTTCTACCCAGTATAGTATTTCTGATTAATTATAGTTTTTCTACCAAATCATATTACAGTATTTTTGCTTTTTATACCATTTTTATAGGATTTTATATTGCTTAATATAGTATTTCTGCTTTTTATAGGATTTGTGCTTAATATAGTATTTCTGCTTTTATAGGATTTGTGCTTAATACAGTATTTCTGCTAAATGTAGTATTTATGCTTAATCACACTATTACTATATATTTCTGCCAGCTTCCCAGCCAGCCAATCATATCTGAGGTCTGCAGTTTTTCTCTCGTCATATCTCAGCGACGGATGTACAAAGAGTAATGAAAATCGCAGTCAAAGTACACCAAAGTCCGCTGATTCACCCAGTACAAGAATTATGCTCCTAGTCCACCTAGTTTTGGAGTTACACGACGTTTTGTAACTCCAAAAACGGCGCCTTTTGCCTCACACCGCGATCTAATTCTGACTGCTCATCACCCTGTTTCCCAAGTGCTCACTGTCTTTCCCAGTGGGGCAGCTGGTAATAACACAGGTCTGCAACCTAAAGGTCGTGGGTTCAACTCCACCTTGGACAACATGTTTTTGCCCTACAAATTAATACACTATCACAGACCACTAATTCATATTCATCATTTATTACAATTCTCAAAACTTTTACCAGCTTTTCTAATATGGACCTCACATTCTTCTTAACACTCCATGGCACAAATACTCTTCCCTTTAGGCTCTGTGAATGTGTGTGTGTATCAATATTTCTCCCATTTTAAAGTATTACTCCTCCACAATTGATTTTCTTAAATCAAAGTACTTTTACTACATCTTAGTACTTCTGCTCAATCATAGTATTTCTGCTAAATCATGGTTTTTGTGCCAAGTCATCAGAATCATGTTTATTGGCCAAGTATATGTGCATACAAATACAAGGAATTTGGTTCCGTAGATGGTGGCTCTCGAGCACAGCAATGTAAATCTCACACACACACACACACACACACACACACACACACACACACACACACACACACCCACACACACACGTATCTATATATACATTACACATGCATACCCATACATACACAAAGCTGTGTAAACCAACTATAAATAACTAATCTAAACGTATATACATAAAATACAAAATGAAATGAGGTGGAATGAATACTACAGAATGTACATAAGGTGCAGTTGCAGTCTGGCAGTGGGAGGAGTGTGACAGTTCAACTGTTTAGAAGGGAGATGGTGAGGGAAAGAAACTGTTCCTGTGTCGGGTGGTCCTGGTCTGCAGGCTTCTGTACCGCCTGCCAGAGGGCAGCAGATCAAAAAGTCTGTGTCCAGGGTGTGAGGGGTCTGTGATGATTTTCCTGCCCGCTTCCTGGTTCTTGAGAGGTACAGATCCTGGATGGAGGGCAGGGGGCGCCGATGATCCTTTCTGCTGCCCAGACAGTCCGCTGCAGTCTGCACCTGTCCTGTTTAGTGGCTGCACCATACCAGACTGTGATGGAGGAGCACAGGACAGACTCAATGACTGCAGTGTAGAACTGGATCAGCAGCTCCTGTGGAAGACTGTACTTCCCCAGTTGTCTCAGGAAGTACATCCTCTGCTGGGTCTTTTTGAGGATGGAGTTGATGTTGGTCTCCCACTTCAGGTCCTGGGAGATGGTGGTACCCAGCAACTTGAAGATCTCCACAGTCGACACAGGGCTGTCTGATATGATGAGGGGGGCAGAGTTGAGGGATGTCTCCTGAAGTCCACTGTCATCTCTACAGTTTTAAGAGTGTTCAGCTCCAGATTGTGCTGACTGCACCAGAGTACCAGCCGCTCAACTCATCATAACATTTGTGTTATGTTATAGTATTACTACTAAGTGGAGGAATTTCTGTCATGTTACAGTATATGTGCTGATTACAGTATTTCTGCCAAATATAGTATTTCTGATTAATTATAGTTTTTCTACCAAATCATATTACAGTATCATATTACAGTATTTTTGCTTTTTATACCATTTTATAGGATTTTTATATTGCTTAATATAGTATTTCTGCTTTTA
>NW_024108936.1:60000-65957 GCF_013358895.1 Oreochromis aureus | reverse complement strand
AGGTGCAGCTAATTTAACTGAGCTAGATATACCAAGCCCAGACTCTTAACAGCTCCTGTTCACTTTGCGCTCTGTGTATGTGTGTCTGTATCAATATTTCTCTCATGTTAAAGTATTACTCCTCCATAATAGTATTTCTGCTAAATCAAAGTACTTCTACTACATCTTAGTACTTCTGCTCAATCATAGTATTTCTGCTAAATCATAGTATTTTGCCAAGTCATGGTATTTGTGCCAAATCATGGTTTGGGGCCAAATCAGAATATTTCTGATATATTATAGTATTACTACTAGGTGGAAGTATTTCTGCTATGTTATAGTATATATGCTGAATATAGTATATCTGTCAAATCATAGTATTTATCCCAAATCATAGTATTTATGCCAAATTACAGCATTTCTGCCAAAAGGCAGAAATAGTACCTTTTAGCAGACATTTCTGCCAAAAAATAGTATTTATGTTAAAACATAGTATTTCTGCTAAATCATAGTATTTGTACTGAAACATAGTATTTCTGCCCAATCATAGTATTTGTACCCAATCATAGTATTTCTGCCATATCATAGTATTTGTGCCAAATTATGGGATTTTGCCAAAATATGGTACTTGTGCCAAATTATAGTATTTGTGCCCAATTAATATTTCTGTTATGTTATAGTATTACTACTATGTCGTAGAATTTCTGTTATGTTATAGTATATCTGCTAAATAAGGTATATGTGCCAAAACATAGTATTTATACCAAATCATAGTATTTGTGCTAAAACATAGTATTTCTGCCATATTGTGGTATTTGTGCAAAAACATAGACTGTCTGCAACATAACAGTGTTATGTTATAGTATTACTACTAAGTCACAGTATTTCTGCCAATTCGTAGTATTTGTACTAAATCATACTACTCGTGCCAAATCATAGTATTTGTTGCAAATCATAGTATTCAAACCAAAACATAGTATTTGTACCAAAGCATTGTATTTGTATGAAGTACCGTATTTCTGCCAAATCATAGAATTACTGCAATTTCATTGTATTTTGAGGAATCCCTTTTGTGATAGTATTACTTCTAAGTCATAGTATTTCTGCTTTGTCATAGTATTTGTACTAAAACGTAGCATTTCTGCCAAATCATAGTATTACTGCTATCTCATAGTATTTGAGTGAAATTACAGTGTTTCTGCAAAACATTGTATTTCTGCTAAATCATAGTATTTCTGTTATCTTAGAGTACTTGTACTCAATTATAGTATTTGTGCCAAAGTTTAGTATTTCTGCCAAATCATATTTATGTGAATTTGTACACTGTAATATCGCTGTATTACGTAGTGGCTAAGTAGGAGGCTGACTGTTACTAAGTGCATCAGTGTACATAGGTCATCTCTTGTGTTGGAGTGCCCTCTTGGACGCCTTTTGGGTAGTGCCTTAGTAAATGTGAACACTGCAAGAAGTGGTATCAGACTGGTTTGTAGTGGAGGAATTTGTTGCCAGTTTCTTTAATCTTTAATCCGTATTCATGTTGTAATGTATACCCTATTCTTAATCATAGAAACCACACCATATCACCCCTCCACATCCTCCTACTGTATGCCATATCTCCCTGTAACATCCATCTGACTGCCAATAAACTCCACCTGTGGTAATCTAATCCCTGGATGCCAGCCTCTCCTTCTGACCGAGGATAGCTACTATTGCAGCACCACCCAGCATTAAACTGACGACACCATTCTGTACAGTGCTAAATCATAGTGTTTGTGCCAAACAATAGCATTCACCCAAATAATAGTATTTCTGCTATGTTATATTATTGCTGCTCATAGTATTTCTGCCAAATCATGGTATTTGTTCCAAAGCATAGTATTTCTTCCAAAGCATAGTTTTTCTTCCAAATCATAGTATAACTGCAAAATAAAAGTTTTTGAGCCAAAACATATTTTTTGTGCTAAAACATAGTATTTGTGCCAAATCATAGTATTTCTGCTAAATCCTAGTAATTTTGCTCAATGATAGAATTTCTGAATTTATGCTGTAGTACTTTTTGCTAGATTATAGTATTTCTGCTAAGTCAAAGTATTTCATGTAAATCATAGTATTTCTACCAAGTCCCAGTGTTTCTGCTAAATCATAAATCATACATAAATCAATGTTTCAGCACAAATTGTATGATTTGGCTCAAATACTATGATTTGGCAGAATTTTCTATGGTTCAGCACAAATGCTATGATTTGTAAGAAAAATATTATTTAGTATAAATACTAATAATACTGTGTTTTAGCACAGATTCAGCTAACACTATGATTTGTCACAAGTGCTATGATTTGGTACAAATACTGTGATTTGGCACAAACACTGTGATTTACCAGAAATACTGGGATTTGGCAGAAATACTATCATTTGGTTCAAATATTATGATTTAGAAGAAATACTATGTTATAGTATAAATACTATGTTCAGACTTTAAAAAAATTCTGCTATTTCTGCTAATGTGTGCTATGACTTTTGACCATTGAAATGAATGGAACACATTATCAATGTGGTCACTGATTTTGCTCCCTGGAGTGAGCTGTGTTTTAGCTCAGTGAGATGAGCAGCAGTTCTCAGAGCGGGAGGCCCGGGTTCAAATCCCGCTTATGGCAACTATTTTTTTCAGTGCATAATTATATTGTTTTAACTCTTTTCAACACAAATGTCAGATTCTTCACCCCTTTTCGCCAGAATTTTCCACTTTTTTCACCACTTTTCAGCACAAATCCCAGCTTTTTCAGCTGTTTTAAGCAAAAACCTCTTTTCAGCAGAATTTTGCTCATTCACCTCTTTTCAGCAGAAATTATGCTGATTGACCTCTTTTCAGCAGAATTTTCAGAATTTTGCTTATTCAACTCTTCTGCAAAATTTTCAGCCTTTTCACCTCTTATCAGCACAATTCTCAGCAGCTTCTGCTCATTTAAGCAGAATTGTCAGTCTCTCCACCTCTTCTTTGTCAGAATGACTTTGGCTCAGTGAGATGACTTGCTGCCTTAGGACCTGGAAGGCCAGGTTCGAATCCTGCTTAGGGCAGTGTTTTTTTTCAGCAACAATTTCTCTGTATTTACCCCTTTCAGTAGAAGTTTTTGGCTTTTCACCACTTTTCAGCAAACATTTTCTGCTTCTTCACCTGTTTTCAGCAGAATTTTCACTTTCTTCACCGCCATATAACTTTTTGCAAGTTTTCAACTTTTTCAGCTTTTTCAGCAGGCAACTTCAGCGTTAAGGCATCCACACAGCATTTTCGCAGGAAATGCAAATTTTTCTAGTTCTAGTTGCTTCCGTACACTTTTCGCCGTGGATCTATTTCCACAATTTTCAGCCGATTTTCACCGTTCAAATTTTAAACTATTCTGCTATTTTTGCTCTTTTCCGCAATATCTTTTGGTATTTTATACTATTATACTTTTTAAAATATTACGTTTTTTTTCCTTTAATTTGTCCCATTGAAATGAATGGGAAACTTCCATAATTCTGCTAAAACTTGCTTGTTTTTGAAACTTAACTACTTTTTCCTACTTTCACGTAGAACAACCATTCAAACTTTAAAATGTTCTCAAATTATTGGGCTATTCAGGAATAAATCAGCTTTTTCAAATCTTTTACCGTTTTATTTTTATGCCTCTTGAAGTTTTGAGTTGCAAAATTGTGATTTTTCACAAAATACATGCGTTGTTATGGTTGCTATGCACTTGGCTTCCAGTGTGCCACTGAAGGTTTTGCAGTCTTCTCTTCATGTCCGAACAACTTCTTGCTACTTGCTCAATTTTCACTCAACTTCCACAAATTATACATCAAAACGTAGGTATTTTTGCTGGCTTTCCGAAAATGTCACTATCATGGTTGTGAGATTTATAGAATTTTGGCAAATCTCCTCAGACCAACACAAAGTCGCAAAACTCTCCATAGAAAGTCAATGGAGAGCTTGTTCAAAATCACAGCTTGATTTCTGTAATGAGAGGCATATTCGAATCGTCATATCTCCTTAACGAAGCAAAGTTAAGACATAAGGCTTGTCCCAGTATATCTTCAGACACTCCTGACGCTCACAATTCAAGAATTTCTTTCTCACCTATTACCGTTCTGAAATGAGTTAGACTTGTTTGAGGGTAGGAAATTCGTCATTCGCTCAGATTTCTTCAGATTTCAAACTCTGGAAATGAACCACTTTTTCTCTCGTCATATCTTTTAATGGATTTCAACAGAGACCTGAAAATTTCAAGATTGTTCACCAAAGCCTGCTGTCTCTTACGGTGAAAAATGATATTGATACTCCAAATAGATTTAGAGTTAGAAAGCGTTGTTTGAGGGCAAGTCAAGGCAGTTTTTGCTTCGCCTCTACTCAGTTATGGTGCATTACAAGTCAAATATCTTTAATAATTCATATTTTAATGATAAATTGTCAACACTGTAAGATTCCCCATCTCTTCTGAACAAAAACGGTGTAAGAATGACTGTTCTAGCCCCTACGGTTAGGAAATTATGGCCATTTGTTTGAGAGGAATCCTCACTATGAGAAATTCACTGCAGAAATCCTGTCTCTGTGCTCTGTGTGTGTAAAACGGCTGCACCTGTTTTGGCGGCGGGAAAACGTGCACAGGCTCTCTGATTGGTGGATTCAAATTCAGCAGCTCCCAGGCTGCTTGACTGAGCTAGAAACTTACTTTCTCTCCTGTGTGTGTGTGTGTGTGTGTGTGTGTGTGTGTGTGTGTGACAGAGAGAGAGAGAGAGAGCGAGAGAGAGAAAGCCGTTTTATGGGATGATCTCATTGTTAGATTCAAATTCAATATATTTAGACTGGTTGACTGAATTGGATCTGTGTGTGTGTGTGTGTGTGTGTGTGTGTGTGTGTGTGTGTGTGTGTGTGTGACAGAGAGAGAGAGAGAGAGAGAGAGAAAGCCTTTTTATGGGATAATCTCATTGTAAGATTCAAATTCAATATATTTAGACTGGTTGACTGAATTGGATCTTGTGTGTGTGTGTGTGTGTGTGTGTGTGTGTGTGTGTGTGTGTGTGTGTGTGTGTGTGTGTGTGTGTGTGTGTGTGACAGACAGAGAGAGAGAGAGAGAGAGAGAGAGAGAGAGAAAGCCTTTTTATGGGATGATCTCATTGTAAGATTCAAATTCAATATATTTAGACTGGTTGACTGAATTGGATCTTGTGTGTGTGTGTGTGTGTGTGTGTGTGTGTGACAGAGAGCGAGAGGGAGAGAGAGAGAGAGAGAGAGAGAAAGCCTTTTTATGGATGATCTCATTGTAAGATTCAAATTCAATGTATTTAGACTGGTTGACTGAATTGGATCTTTGTGTGTGTGTGTGTGTGTGTGTGTGTGTGTGTGTGTGTGTGTGTGTGTGTGTGTGTGATGTGACAGAGAGAGAGAGAGAAAGCCTTTTATGGGATGATCTCATTGTAAGATTTAAATTCAATATATTTAGACTGGTTGACTGAATTGGATCTTGTGTGTGTGTGTGTGTGTGTGTGTGTGTGTGTGTGTGTGAGAGAGAGAGAGAGAGAGAGAGAGAGAGAGAAAGCCTTTTATGGGATGATCTCATTGTAAGATTTAAATTCAATATATTTAGACTGGTTGACTGAATTGGATCTTGTGTGTGTGTGTGTGTGTGTGTGTGTGTGTGTGTGTGTGTGTGTGTGTGTGTGTGTGTGTGTGACAGAGAGAGAGAGAGAGAGAGAGAGAGAGAGAGAGAGAGCCTTTTTATGGGATGATCTCATTGTAAGATTTAAATTCAATATATTTAGACTGGTTGACTGAATTGGATCTTTTGTGTGTGTGTGTGTGTGTGTATTTGTGCTTGTGTTTGTGTGTGTGTGTGAATCAGTGGATTCAACTTCACCAGACTGGCATGGAAACATAAAGGACACTTCATGCTCTGTTTGTCTCTGTTTGCCCTTGTGTGTTTATGTTTGTATGTCTGTGTTTA
>NW_024108936.1:0-47500 GCF_013358895.1 Oreochromis aureus | reverse complement strand
ACCGTTTTAGCCCCTACGGTTAGCAATTTATGGCTGTTTGTTTGAGGGAGTCCTGACTATGAGAAAGAGACTGCAAAAATCCTGTCTCTCTCTGTGCTGCATGTAAAAGCCTGCACCTGGTGCACCAGTTTTGGCGGGAAAAACCACACAGCCTCTCTGATTGGTGGATTCAAATTGAGAAGCTCACAGCTGCTTGACTGACCTAGAAACATGCTGTTAACAGCCCCTGTTCACTTGCTGATGCTGCTGTGTGTGTGTGTGTGTGTGTGTGTGTGTAGAGAGAGAGAGAGAAAGAAAGACACACACAAAGACCCTTTTAGGGCAGCATCTCATTGTTGGATAAAAATATTATATATTCAGACTGGTTGACTGGCATAGACCCTGTCTGTGTGTGTCTCTGAGTATCCATATTTGATTTCTTGTGTATTTGTTGATTTGTGTATCCATATTTGAGTTTGTGTGTATCTGTTGGCTTTTCTTATTTGTTTTTTTTTCTAAATGTATTTTTATTTTATTTTTCACAGGTGAACAACAATTAGTTTTCAGCGAACTTAACCATGTTCCTTTTATTCAGCTTGTCATTTTACCTTTCCAATATTTTCACTTAAGTTATTACTATTCTGCTCAATCATAGTATCTGTTCTAAATCATTGTTATTAAGCTATATTGTAGGATTTCAGCTAAATCATAGTATTTCTACTATATTATATATTTTCTTTCTAAATATAGCATTTCTGCTATAGAATAGTATTTCTGCTATGTTATAATATTTGTGCTAAACTGGAGTATTTTGCTAAAACATAGTATTTATTTAAAATTACAATATTCATAGTATATTACAGTGTCTCTTTTAAATCACAGCATTTCTGCTATGTTGTACTGTTTTTCTAAATCATAGTATTTCTGTAATGTTTAAGAATGTTTGGCTAAATATATTCTTTCTGTTATCTTATACTATTTCTCCTGAATTCTTGTATTTTTGGGAAGTTATCGTATTTCTGTTACGTTACAATGTTTCTGCTAAGTTCTGCTATGCTATTGTATTTCTGCCAAGTATTATGTTTCCTCTAAGATATTGCAGTTCTGCTAAGTTACTACATTTTAGCAAATTTCCTTTGCTTCTGCAAAGTTTTTACAATTTCTGCAACTTTTCAGCTTTTCAGCTATTTTTAGCAGACAGCTTCAGCATTACAGCATCCACACTGCATTTTCGCAGGAAATGCAAAATTTTCTAGTTGTGTGGATGCTTTAAGCATCCACACTATTGAGTTCCTGTTTCTCTTTATTCTTTATACTTTATTATTATTGTGTGGATGCTGGAGGCATCCACACTATTGAGTTCCTGTTTCTCTTTATTCTTTATTATTATTGTGTGGATGCCCTCAAGGGCTTCCACACTATTGAGTTCCTGTTTCTCTTTATTCTTTATTATTCCTGTCGCCCGTGACGTTTTTTCGCCGTGGATCTACTCCCACAGTTTTCAGCCGATTTTCTCCGTTCAAACTCTAAACTGTTCTGCTCTTTCTGCTAATGCCGGCTATATCTTTTGGTGTTTATTACTGTTATACTTTTTAAAATATTACACTTTTTTCCTTTAATTTGTCCCATTGAAATGAATGGAAAACTTCCACAATTCTGCTAAAACTTACTTGTCTTTGAAACTTAACTACTTTGTCATACTTTCACCTAGAAACTCCATTCAAACTTTAAAATGTTCTCAGATTATTGGGCTATTCCTCTCTGATTCAGCTTTTTCAGATCTTCTACCGTTTTAATCTTATCTCTCTTTAAGTTTTCAGTTGCAAAATTGTGATTTTTCAGAAAATACATGCGTTGCTATGGTTGCTATGCAATTAAGTCAGAGTGAGTGCTGGTCCGTTCTGAATTTTCTCTTCATGTCTAAACAACTTCTTGCTACTCGCTCAATTTCCACTCAACCCCACAAATTATACATCAAAACGTAGGTATTTTTGCTGGCTTTCAGAAAACGTCACTATCACTGTTGTGGAAGTTACAGATTTTATCAAATCGCCTCAGACCAACACAAGATCTGAAAACGCTCCATTGAGTTTCAATGGAGAGTGTGTTCAAAATCAGCGCTGGATTTCTCTAATGAGAGGCATTTTCAAATCGTCATATCTCTTTAACAAAGCAAAGTTAGGACATGAGGCTTGTGCCAATATATCTTCAGACACTGCTGACACTCACAGTGGAAGCAGTTTTACAGTTATCTTACCGTTGAGCAATGAATTACGTTTGTTTGAGGGTGGAAATCGGTCCTCCTCTCAGTTTTCAAACTCCGAAAATGAAGCCGTTTCTTCTCTCGTCATATCTCCGCGGCGGAGTTACAAAGAGCAATGAAAATCGCAGTCAAAGTACACCAAAGTCCGCTGATTCACCCAGTACAAGAATTATGCTGCTAGCCCTCCTAGTTTTTGAGTTACACGACGTTTTGTAACTCCAAAAGCGGCGTTTTTCGCCTCTCACCGCGATCTAATTCTGACTGCTGAAGTCTCTGTCTTTCAGACCCCGCCCCCTTCCAGGTGGCGCAATCAGTAATGACACGGCTCTGCAGCTCAAAGGTCGTGAGTTCAATCCCACCTTGTTCAACATTTTTTTTTTCACTACAAATTGATACACTATCACAGACCTGTAATTTATATTGCTAATTTATTACAATTCTGCAAAGTTTTATGATTTTAGCAGCTTTTCTAATATGGACCTCAGATTCTTGTCAACACCACATGGCAGAAATACATACAAGTAAACAGCCTGATGAAGCAGACAGAAGCAGTACCTCTGATTGGTGAATTTGAGCAGAACCAGGTTGTTCTGCCTCTTTTCAGCAGAAATTCTGCTCATTCACCTCTTTTCAGCGCAATGTTCTGCTTCTTTCCCTGTTTTCTGCAGAAATTCTGCTGATTTACCTCTTTTCTGCAAAATTTTCAGCCCCTTTACCTCTTATGAGCACAATTCTCAGCAGCTTCTGCTCATTTCACCATAATTGTCAGTCTCTCCATCTCCTTCCTTGTGAGAGTCAGTTTGGCACAGTGAGATGAGTAGCCGCCTTGAGCCCAGGAGGCCCAGGTTCGAAACATAGACTGTCTGCAACATAACAGTATATCTGTTATGTTATACTATTACTACTAAGTCACAGTATTTCTGCCAATTCGTAGTATTTGTACTAAATCATACTACTCATGCCAAATCATAGTATTCAAACCAAAATATAGTATTTGTACCAAAGCATTGTATTTGTATGAAGTACCGTATTTCTGCCAAATCATAGAATTACTGCAATTTCATAGTATTTTGAGGAATCCCTTTTGTGATAGTATTACTTCTAAGTCATAGTATTTCTGCTTTGTCATAGTATTTGTACTAAAACGTAGCATTTCTGCCAAATCATAGTATTACTGCTATCTCATAGTATTTGAGTGAAATTACAGTGTTTCTGCAAAAACATTGTATTTCTGCTAAATCATAGTATTTCTGTTATCTTAGAGTACTTGTACTCAATTATAGTATTTGTGCCAAAGTTTAGTATTTCTGCCAAATCATATTTATGTGAATTTGTACACTGTAATATCGCTGTATTACGTAGTGGCTAAGTAGGAGGCTGACTGTTACTACGTGCATCAGTGTACATAGGTCATCTCTTGTGTTGGAGTGCCCTCTTGTGACGCCTTTTGGGTAGTGCCTTAGTAAATGTGAACACTGCAAGAAGTGGTATCAGACTGGTTTGTAGTGGAGGAATTTGTTGCCAGTTTCTTTAATCTTTAATCCGTATTCATGTTGTAATGTATACCCTGTTCTCAATCATAGAAACTACACCATATCACCCCTCCACATCCTCCTACTGTATGCCATATCTCCTGTAACATCCATCTGACTGCCAATAAACTCCACCTGTGGTAATCTAATCCCTGGATGCCAGCCTCTCCTTCTGACCGAGGATAGCTACTATTGCAGCACCACCCAGCATTAAACTGACGTACACCATTCTGTACAGTGCTAAATCATAGTGTTTGTGCCAAACAATAGCATTCACCCAAATAACAGTATTTCTGCTATGTTATATTATTACTGCTCATAGTATTTCTGCCAAATCATGGTATTTGTTCCAAAGCATAGTATTTCTTCCAAAGCATAGTTTTTCTTCCAAATCATAGTATAACTGCAAAATAAAAGTTTTTGAGCCAAAACATATTTTTTGTGCTAAAACATAGTATTTGTGCCAAATCATAGTATTTCTGCTAAATCCTAGTAATTTTGCTCAATGATAGAATTTCTGAATTTATGCTGTAGTACTTTTTGCTAGATTATAGTATTTCTTCTAAGTCAAAGTATTTCATGTAAATCATAGTATTTCTACCAAGTCCCAGTGTTTCTGCTAAATCATAAATCATACATAAATCAATGTTTCAGCACAAATTGTATGATTTGGCTCAAATACTATGATTTGGCAGAATTTTCTATGGTTCAGCACAAATGCTATGATTTGTAAGAAAAATATTATTTAGTATAAATACTAATAATACTGTGTTTTAGCACAGATTCAGCTAACACTATGATTTGTCACAAGTGGTATGATTTGGTACAAATACTGTGATTTGGCACAAACACTGTGATTTACCAGAAATACTGTGATTTGGCAGAAATACTATCATTTGGTTCAAATATTATGATTTAGAAGAAATACTATGTTATAGTATAAATACTATGTTCAGACTTTAAAAAATTCTGCTATTTCTGCTAATGTGTGCTATGACTTTTGACCATTGAAATGAATGGAACACATTATCAATGTGGTCACTGATTTTGCTCCCTGGAGTGAGCTGTGTTTTAGCTCAGTGAGATGAGCAGCAGTTCTCAGAGCGGGAGGCCCGGGTTCAAATCCCGCTTATG
Organism: Oreochromis aureus; assembly: GCF_013358895.1. Lineage (NCBI taxonomy): Eukaryota > Metazoa > Chordata > Actinopteri > Cichliformes > Cichlidae > Oreochromis > Oreochromis aureus. The sequence continues at coordinate 42,592 of NW_024108936.1, read as the reverse complement.
GCAACTATTTTTTTCAGTGCATAATTATATTGTTTTAACTCTTTTCAACACAAATGTAAGATTCTTCACCCCTTTTCACCAGAATTTTCCAGTTTTTCACCACTTTTCAGCACAAATCCCAGCTTTTTCAGCTGTTTTAAGCAAAACCTCTTTTCAGCAGAATTTTGCTCATTCACCTCTTTTCAGCAGAAATTATGCTGATTGACCTCTTTTCAGCAGAATTTTCAGAATTTTGCTTATTCAACTCTTCTGCAAAGTTTTCAGCCTTTTCACCTCTTATCAGCACAATTCTCAGCAGCTTCTGCTCATTTCAGCAAAATTGGCAGTCTCTCCACCTATTCTTGGTCAGAATGAGTCTGGCTCAGTGAGATGAATAGCTGCCTCTAGACCAGAAGGGCCAGTTTGAATCCTGCTCAGGGTAACATTTTTTCCACTACTTTTCAGCAAAGATTTCTCCGTCTTTACCCCTTTCAGTAGAATTTTTGGCTTTTCACCACTTTTCAGCAAAAAAATTCTGCTTCTTCACCTGTTTTCTGCAGAATTTCCAGTTTTTGCACCGCCATATAACTTTTTGCAAATTTTCAGCTTTTTCAGCAGCCAACTTCAGCGTTAAGGCATCCACACAGCATTTTCGCAGGAAATGCAAATTTTTCTAGTTGTGTGGATGCTGGAGGCATCCACACTATTGAGTTCCTGTTTCTCTTTATTCTTTATTATTATTATTATTATTCTTCAAGTTGCTTCCGTGACGTTTTCGCCGTGGATCTACTTCCACAATTTTCAGCCGATTTTCACCGCTCAAATTTTAAACTATTCTGCTATTTCTGCTAATTCCGGCAATGACTTTTGGTATTTTTGCTATTATACTTTTTAAAATATTAAGCTTTTTATGCTTTTTTTTGTCCCATTGAAATGAATGGAAAACTTCCAAAATTCTGCTAAAACTTGCTTGTTTTTGAAACTTAACTACTTTCTCATACTTTCGCCTAGAACAACCATTCAAATTTTAAAATGTTCACAAATTATTGGGCTATTCATTAATGATTCAGCTTTTTCATATCTGTTACCGTTTTCATCTTATCCTCTTTAAGTTTTGAGTTGCAAAATTGTGATTTTTCACAAAATACATGCGTTGTTATGGTTGCTATGCAGTTGGTTCTAAGTGAGCCACTGTACCTTTGGCAATTTTCTCTTCATGTCCGAACAACTTCTTGCTGCTTGCTCAATTTTCACTCAACTCCCACAAATTATACATCGAAACGTAGGTATTTTTGCTGGCTTTCAGAAAATGTCACTATCATTGTTGTGGGATTTATAGAATTTTGGCAAATCTCCTCAGACCAACACAAAGTCGCAAAAATCCCCATAGAAAGTCAATGGAGAGTTCGTTTAAAATCACCGCTTGATTTCTGTAATGAGAGGCATTTTCGAATCGTCATATCTCCCAACGAAGCGAAGTTAAGACATGAGGCTTGTGCCAATATATCTTCAGACACTCCTGACGCTCACAATTCAAGAATTTTTTCTCATCTATTACCATTTGGCCATGAATTGGGTTTGTTTGAGGGTAGGAAATTTGTCCTCGCTCAGATTTCTTCAGATTTCAAACTCTGGAAATGAACGACTTTTTCTCTCGTCATAACTTTTGTTGGATTTCCACAGAGACCTGAAAATTTCCATGACTGATCACCAAAGCCTGCTGTCTCTTACGGTGAAAGAATGATATCTATACTCCAAATAGATTTAGAGTTAGAAAGCGTTGTTTGAGGGCAAGTCAAGGCAGATTTCGCTTGCCTCTACTCAGTTATGGTGCATTAGAAGTCAAATATCTTCAATAATTCATATTTTAATGATAAATTGTCAACACTTTAAGATTCCCCATCTCTTCTGAACAAAGCGGTGTAAGAATGACTGTTCTAGCCCCTACGGTTAGGAAATTATGGCCATTTGTTTGAGAGGAATCCTCACTATGAGAAATTCACTGCAGAAATCCTGTCTCTGTGCTCTGTGTGTGTAAAACGGCTGCACCTGTTTGGCGGGAAAAAGTACACAGCCTCTCTGATTGGTGGATTCAAATTTAGCAGCTCCCAGGCTGCTGGACTGACCTAGAAACTTGATTTTTCTCCCTGTGTGTGTGTGTGTGTGTGTGTGTGTGTGTGTGTGTGTGTGTGTGAGAGAGAGAGAGAGAGAGAGAGAGAGAGAGAGCGAGAGAGAGGCGAGAGAGAGTTTTATGGGAGCATCTTATTGTATGATTTAAATTCAATATATTTAGACTGGTTGACTGAATTTGATCCTGTGTGTGTCTCTCTGTGCTTGTGGGACTTTTGCAGCTGTCCATTTTGCTTTTCCAATTTTTCTATTTAAGTTATTACTATTGTGCTAAGTCATAGCATTTGTGCTGCTTTTCAGTATTTGTGCTAAATACAGCATTTCTGCTAAATCATACTATTTCTGCTATTTTATAAGATTTGTGCTAAATACAGCATTTGTGCTAAATCATACTATTTCTGCTATTTTATAGGATTTGTACTTAATATAATATTTCTGCTTAATTATAGTATTTCTGCCATTTTATAGTATTTGTGCTAAAACATAGTATTTCTACTAAATGCAGTATTTCTGGGTAATCATTGTATTTCTATATATATTTCTGCCAGGTCCCCAGGAGTCAGTCCTAATATTCAAATTTACATATCAGGACCTGACGGCTTCCCAGCCAGCCAATCATATCTGAGTCCTGGCACATTCAAATTTGCATATTGGGACCTTCATGGCTTCTCAGCCAGCCAATCATATCTGAGTCCTGGCACATTTAAATTTGCATATTGGGGCATTCATGGCTTCCCAGCCAGCCAATCATATCTGAGTCCTGGCACATTCAAATTTGCATATTGTTGCCTTCATGGCTTCCCAGCCAGCCAATCATATCTGAGTCCTGGCACATTCAAATTTGCATATTAGGACCTTCATGGCTTCTCAGCCAGCCAATCATATCTGAGTCCTGGCACATTCAAATTTGCATATTGTTGCCTTCATGGCTTCCCAGCCAGCCAATCATATCTGAGTCCTGGCACATTCAAATTTGCATATTGGGACCTTCATGGCTTCCCAGCCAGCCAATCATATCTGAGTCCTGGCACATTTAAATTTGCATATTGGGACCTTCGTGGCTTCTAAGCCCACCAATCATCTATGTCATATATCTCTAATATTTCATATTTTTATTTTAAATGGTCATCATTTCAAGATTCCCCTATGTCTTCTGAATAAAATGGTCTAAGAATGACTGTTTTAGCTCCTACGGTTAGAAATTTATGGCTGTTTGTTTGAGGGGAATTCTCACTATGAGAAATAGACTGCAAAAATCCTGTCTCTCTCTGTGCTGCATGTGTAAAAGCCTGCACTTAGTGAACCAGTTTTGGCGGGAAAAAGCACACAGCTTCTCTGGTGGATTCAAATTGAGAAGCTCACAGCTGTTTGACTGACCTAGAAACATGCTGTTAACAGCCCCTGTTCACTTTCTGATGCTGCTGTCTGTCTGTCTGTCATTTAAATTCAATATATTTAGACTGGTTGACTGAATTTGATCCTGTGTGTGTCTCTCTGTGCATGTGTGTTTCCATATGTTTCCATATTTGTGATTGTGTGACTGTTATACTTTTTTTTGCTGATTTTTTTTTTCATTTCACAATTACATTTGAGGGACCCTTAGCATGTTCAGGATTTTTCAGCTGTCCATTTTGCTTTTCCAATTTTTCTATTTAAGTTATTACTATTGTGCTAAGTCATAGCATTTCTGCTGCTTTTCAGTATTTGTGCTAAATACAGCATTTCTGCTAAATCATACTATTTCTGCTATTTCATAAGATTTGTGCTAAATATAGTGTTTCTGCTAAAAATAGTATTTCTGCCAAATATAGTATTTTTGATTAATTATAGTTTTCTACCAAATCATAGTACAGTTTTACTGCTTTTTATATGGCTTCCCAGCCCGCCAATCATATCTGAGGCCTGGCACATTCAGATTTGCATATTGGGACCTCCATGGCTTCTAAGCCAACCAATTCTCTATGTCATATATCTCTAATATTTCATATTTTTATTTTCAGTGGTCAGCATTTCAAGATTCCCCTATGTCTTCTGAATAAAATGGTCTAAGAATGACTGTTTTAGCCCCTACGGTTAGAAATTCATGGCTGTTTGTTTGAGGGGAATTCTCACTATGAGAAATAGACTGCAAAAATCCTGTCTCTCTCTGTGCTGCATGTGTAAAAGCCTGCACTTGGTGCACCAGTTTTATGGAAAAAGCACACAGCCTCTCTGATTGGTGGATTCAAATTTAGCAGCTCCCAGGCTTGCAAGACTGACCTAGAAACATGCTGTTAACAGCCCCTGTTCACTTTCTGCTGCTGCTTCTGTGTGTGTGTGTGTGTGTGTGTGTGTGTGTGTGAGAGAGAGAGAGAGAGAGAGAGAGAGAGAGAGAGAGATACACAGAAAGACCCTTTTTAGGGTAGCATCTCATTGTTGGATAAAAATGTAATATATTCAGACTGGTTGACTGGCATAGACCCTGCCTGTGTGTCTCTCTCTGTACATTTGTGTATCTATATTTGATTTCTTATGTATCTGTTGACTGTTCTTATTTGTTTTTCTTCTAAATGTATTTTTGTTTTATTTTTTCACAGGTGAATAACAAATAGTTTTCAGCGAACTTAGCCATGTTCCTTTTTATTCAGCTTGTCATTTTACCTTTCCAATATTTTCACTCAAGTTATTACTATTCTGCTCAATCATAGTATCTCTTCTAAATCATTGTTATTAAGCTATATTGTAGGATTTCTGCTAAATCATAGTATTTCTACTATATTATATTTTTCTTTCTAAATATAGCATTTCTGCTATAGAATAGTATTTCTGCTATGTTATAATATTTGTGCTAAACTGGAGTATTTTTGTTAAAACATAGTATTCATATAAAATAAAAATATTCATAGTATATTACAGTGTCTCTGGTAAATCACAGCATTTCTGCTATGTTGTACTGTTTTTCTAAATCATAGTATTTCTGTAATGTTTAAGAATGTTTGGCTAAATATATTCTTTCTGTTATCTTATACAATTTCTCCTAAATTCTTGTATTTTGAGAAGTTATCGTGTTTCTGGTAAGTTACAATATTTCTGCTAAGTTCTGCTATGCTATTGTATTTCTGCCAAGCATTATGTTTCCTCTAAGATATTGCAGTTCTGCTAAGTCACTACATTTTAGCAAAGTTCCTTTGCTTCTGCAAAGTTTTTACAATTTCTGCAACTTTTCAGCTTTTTCAGCTAGTTTCAGCTGACAGCTTCAGCGTTCCAGCATCCACACTGCATTTTCGCAGGAAATGCAAATTTTTCTAGTTGTGTGGATGCTTTAGGCATCCACACTATTGAGTTCCTGTTTCTCTTTATTCTTTATACTTTATTATTCTTCAAGTTGCTTCCGTACGTTTTTCGCCGTGGATCTACTTCCACAATTTTCAGCCGATTTTCACCGTTCAAATTTTAAACTATTCTGCTATTTCTGCTAATTCCGGCAATGACTTTTGGTATTTTTTGCTATTATACTTTTTAAAATATTAAGCTTTTTTCCTTTAATTTGTCCCATTGAAATGAATGGGAAACTTCCAAAATTCTGCTAAAACTTGCTTGTTTTTGAAACTTAACTACTTTTTCCTACTTTCACGTAGAACAACCATTCAAACTTTAAAATGTTCACAAATTATTAGGCTATTCATTAATGATTCAGCTTTTTCATATCTGTTACCGTTTTCATCTTATCCTCTTTAAGTTTTGAGTTGCAAAATTGTGATTTTCACAAAATACATGCGTTGTTATGGTTGCTATGCAGTTGGTTCTAAGTGAGCCACTGTACCTTTGGCAATTTTCTCTTCATGTCCGAACAACTTCTTGCTACTTGCTCAATTTTCACTCAACTTCCACAAATTATACATCAAAACATAGGTATTTTTGCTGGCTTTCAGAAAATGTCACTATCATGGTTGTGAGATTTATAGAATTTTGGCAAATCTCCTCAGACCGACACAAACTCTGAAAACTCTCCATAGAAAGTCAGTGGAGAGTTTGTTCAAAATCACCGCTTGATTTCTGTAATGAGAGGCATTTTCGAATCGCCATATCTCCTTAACGAAGCAAAGTTAAGACATAAGGCTTGTCCCAGTATATCTTCAGACACTCCTGACGCTCACAATTCAAGAATTTCTTTCTCACCTATTACCGTTCTGAAATGAGTTAGACTTGTTTGAGGGTAGGAAATTCGTCCTTCGCTCAGATTTCTTCAGATTTCAAACTCTGGAAATGAACCACTTTTTCTCTCGTCATATCTTTTAATGGATTTCCACAGAGACCTGAAAATTTCCATGACTGTTCACCAAAGCCTGCTGTCTCTTACGGTGAAAGAATGATATTGATACTCCAAATAGATTTAGAGTTAGAAAGCGTTGTTTGAGGGCAAGTCAAGGCAGTTTTGTTTTGCTCTACTCAGTTATGGTGCATTAGAAGTCAAATATCTTTAATAATTCATATTTTAATGATAAATTGTCAACACTTTAAGATTCCCCATCTCTTCTGAACAAAACGGTGTAAGAATGACCGTTCTAGCCCCGACGGTTAGGAAATTATGGTCATTTGTTTGAGGGAGTCGTCATTATGAGAAATAGACTGCAAAAATCCTGTGTCTCTGTGCTGCGTGCACCTGTTTTGGCGGGAAAAAGTGTACAGGCTCTCTGATTGGTGGATTCAAATTCAGCAGCTCCCAGGCTGCTTGACTGAGCTAGAAACTTACTTCTCTCTGTGTGTGTGTGTGTGTGTGTGTGTGTGTGTGTGTGTGTGTGTGTGTGACAGTGAGAGAGAGAGAGAGAGAGAGAGAGAGAGAGAGAGAGAGAGCCTTTTTATGGGATGATCTCATTGTAAGATTCAAATTCAATATATTTAGACTGGTTGACTGAATTTGATCCTGTGTGTGTCTCTCTGTGCTTGTGGGACTTTTGTAGCTGTCCATTTTGCTTTTCCAATTTTTCTATTTAAGTTATTACTATTGTGCTAAGTCATAGCATTTGTGCTGCTTTTCAGTATTTGTGCTAAATACAGCATTTCTGCTAAATCATACTATTTCTGCTATTTTATGAGATTTGTGCTAAATACAGCATTTGTGCTAAATCATACTATTTCTGCTATTTTATAGGATTTGTACTTAATATAATATTTCTGCTTAATTATAGTATTTCTGCCATTTTATAGTATTTGTGCTAAAACATAGTATTTCTACTAAATGCAGTATTTCTGGGTAATCATTGTATTTCTATATATTTCTGCCAGGTCCCCAGGGAGTCAGTCCTAATATTCAAATTTACATATCAGGACCTGGACGGCTTCCCAGCCAGCCAATCATATCTGAGTCCTGGCACATTCAAATTTGCATATTGGGACCTTCATGGCTTCTCAGCCAGCCAATCATATCTGAGTCCTGGCACATTCAAATTTGCATATTGGGACCTTCATGGCTTCTCAGCCAGCCAATCATATCTGAGTCCTGGCACATTTAAATTTGCATATTGGGGCATTCATGGCTTCCCACCCAGCCAATCATATCTGAGTCCTGGCACATTCAAATTTGCATATTGTTGCTGTTTTCATGGCTTCCCAGCCAGCCAATCATATCTGAGTCCTGGCACATTCAAATTTGCATATTGGGACCTTCATGGCTTCTCAGCCAGCCAATCATATCTGAGTCCTGGCACATTCAAATTTGCATATTGGGACCTTCATGGCTTCCCAGCCAGCCAATCATATCTGATTCCTGGCACATTTAAATTTGCATATTGGGACCGTCGTGGCTTCTAAGCCCACCAATCATCTATGTCATATATCTCTAATATTTCATATTTTTATTTTAAATGGTCAGCTTTTCAAGATTCCCCTATGTCTTCTGAATAAAATGGTCTAAGAATGACTGTTTTAGCCCCTCACGGTTAGAAATTTATGGCTGTTTGTTTGAGGGGAATTCTCACTATGAGAAATAGACTGCAAAAATCCTGTCTCTCTCTGTGCTACATGTGTAAAAGCCTGCACTTAGTGCACCAGTTTTGGCGGGAAAAAGTACACAGCCCTCTGATTGGTGGATTCAAATTTAGCAGCTCCCAGGCTGCTTGACTGACCTAGAAACTTGATTTTCTCTCCTGTGTGTTTGTGTTGTGTGTGTGTGTGTGTGTGTGTGTGTGTGTGTGTGTGTGTGTGTGTGTGAGAGAGAGAGAGAGAGAGAGAGGGCGAGAGAGAGTTTTATGGGAGCATCTTATTGTATGATTTAAATTCAATATATTTAGACTGGTTGACTGAATTTGATCCTGTGTGTGTCTCTCTGTGCTTTTGGGACTTTTTGCAGCTGTCCATTTTGCTTTTCCAATTTTTCTATTTAAGTTATTACTGTTGTGCTAAGTCATAGCATTTGTGCTGCTTTTCAGTATTTGTGCTAAATACAGCATTTCTGCTAAATCATACTATTTCTGCTATTTTATAAGATTTGTGCTAAATACAGCATTTGTGCTAAATCATACTATTTCTGCTATTTTATAGGATTTGTACTTAATATAATATTTCTGCTTAATTATAGTATTTGTGCTAAAACATAGTATTTCTACTAAACGCAGTATTTCTGGGTAATCATAGTATTTCTATGTATTCCTGCCAGCTCCTCAGGAAGCCAGTCCTCTGTGAGGACTGTAATTTTCAAATTGACATATCAAGTCATGCACGGCTTCCCAGCCAGCCAATCATATCTGAGTCCTGGCACATTCAAATTTGAATATTGGGACCTTCATGGCTTCTCAGCCAGCCAATCATATCTGAGTCCTGGCACATTTAAATTTGCATATTGTTGCCTTCATGGCTTCCCAGCCAGCCAATCATATCTGAGTCCTGGCACATTTAAATTTGCATATTGGGACCTTCGTGGCTTCTAAGCCCACCAGTTATCTATGTCATATATCTCTAATATTTCATATTTTTATTTTAAATGGTCAGCATTTCAAGATTCCCCTATGTCTTCTGAATAAAATGGTCTAAGAATGACTGTTTTAGCCCCTACGGTTAGAAATTTATGGCTGTTTGTTTGAGGGGAATTCTCACTATGAGAAATAGACTGCAAAAATCCTGTCTCTCTCTGTGCTGCCTGTGTAAAAGCCTGCACTTAGTGCACCAGTTTTGGCGGGAAAAAGCACACAGCCTCTCTGATTGGTGGATTCAAATTGAGAAGCTCACAGCTGTTTGACTGACCTAGAAACACGCTGTTAACAGCCCCTGTTCCCTTGCTGCTGCTGCTGCTGCTGTGTGTGTGTGTGTGTGTGTGTGTGTGTGTGTGTGTGTGTGTGTGTGAGAGAGAGAGAGAGAGAGAGAGAGAGAAAGAAAGACACACACAAAGACCTTTTTAGGGCAGCATCTCATTGGTGGATAAAAATATAATATATTCAGACTGGTTGACTGGCATAGAGACCGTTTGTGTGTTTCTCTCACTGTACATTTGTGTATCCATATTTGATTTTCTGTGTATTTGGTGAATAGTGTATCCATATTTGATTTTGTGTATCTGTTGGCTGTTCTTATTTTTTTTTTCTAAATGTATTTTTATTTTATTTTTTCACAGGTGAACAAAAATTAGTTTTGAGCGAACTTAACCATGTTCCTTTTTATTCAGCTTATCATTTTACCTTTCCAATATTTTCACTTAAGTTATTACTATTCTGCTCAATCATATTATCTGTTCTAAATCATTGTTATTAAGCTATATTGTAGGATTTCAGCTAAATCATAGTATTTCTACTATATTATATTTTTCTTTCTAAATATAGCATTTCTGCTATAGAATAGTGTTTCTGCTATATTATAATATTTGTGCTAAACTGGAGTATTTTTTTGCTAAAACATAGTATTTATATAAAATTACAATATTCATAGTATATTACAGTGTCTCTGGTAAATCACAGCATTTCTGCTATGTTGTACTATTTTTCTAAATCATAGTATTTCTGTAATGTTTAAGAATGTTTGGCTAAATATATTCTTTCTGTTATCTTATACTATTTCTCCTAAATTCTTGTATTTTTGAGAAGTTATCATGTTTCTGGAAAGTTACAATATTTCTGCTAAGTTCTGCTATGCTATTGTATTTCTGCCAAGTATTATGTTTCCTCTAAGATATTACAGTTCTGCTAAGTTACTACATTTTAGCAAAGTTCCTTTGCTTCTGCAAAGTTTTTACAATTTCTGCAATTTTTCAGCTTTTTCAGCTATTTTCAGCAGATAGCTTCAGCTTTAAGCATCCACACTGCATTTTCGCAGGAAATGCAAATTTTTTTCTAGTTCTAGTTGCGTTCCGTACACTTTTGGCATAACTACTTTCACAATTTTCAGCCGATTTTCACCGTTCAAATTTTAAACTATTCTGCTATTTCTGCTAATGTACGCTATATCTTTTGGTATTTTTCACTCTTATACTTTTTAAAATATTACACTTTTTTTTCCTTTAATTTGTCCCATTGAAATGAATGGGAAACTTCCATAATTCTGCTAAAACTTGCTTGTTTTTGAAACTTAACTACTTTTTCCTACTTTCACGTAGAACAACCATTCAAACTTTAAAATGTTCTCAAATTATTGGGCTATTCAGGAATAAATCAGCTTTTTCAAATCTTTTACCGTTTTACTTTTATGCCTCTTAAAGTTTTGAGTTGCAAAATTGTGATTTTCAGAAAATACATGCGTTGTTATGGTTGCTATGCACTTGGCTTCCAGTGTGCCACTGAAGGTTTTGCAGTCTTCTCTTCATGTCCGAACAACTTCTTGCTACTTGCTCAATTTTCACTCAACTTCCACAAATTATACATCAAAACGTAGGTATTTTTGCTGGCTTTCAGAAAATGTCACCATCATTGTTGTGAGATTTATAGAATTTTGGCAAATCTCCTCAGACCAACACAAAGTCTCAAAATCCCCATAGAAAGTCAATGGAGAGCTTGTTCAAAATCACAGCTTGATTTCTGTAATGAGAGGCATATTCGAATCGTCATATCTCCTTAACGAGCGAAGTTAAAACATGAGGCTTGTCCCAGTATATCTTCAGACACTCCTGACACTCACAATTCAAGAATTTCTTTCTCACCTATTACCGTTCTGAAATGAGTTAGACTTGTTTGAGGGTAGGAAATTCGTCCTTCGCTCAGATTTCTTCAGATTTCAAACTCTGGAAATGATCCACTTTTTCTCTCGTCATATCTTTTAATGGATATCAACAGAGACCTGAAAATTTCAAGATTGTTCACCAAAGCCTGCTGTCTCTTACGGTGAAAGAATGATATTGATACTCCAAATAGATTTAGAGTTAGAAAGCGTTGTTTGAGGGCAAGTCAAGGCAGTTTTGCTTTGCTCTACTCAGTTATGGTGCATTAGAAGTCAAATATCTTTAATAATTCATATTTTAATGATAAATTGTCAACACTTTAAGATTCCCTGATCTCTTCTGAACAAAGCGATTGTAAGAATGACCGTTCTAGCCCCTACGGTTAGGAAATTATGGCCATTTGTTTGAGAGGAATCCTCACTATGAGAAATTCACTGCAGAAATCCTGTCTCTGTGCTCTGTGTGTGTAAAAGCGGCTGCACCTGTTTTGGCGGGAAAAAGTATACAGCCTCTCTGATTGGTGGATTCAAATTCAGCAGCTCCCAGGCTGCTTGACTGAGCTAGAAACTTACTTCTCTCTCCTGTGTGTGTGTGTGTGTGTGTGTGTGTGTGTGTGTGTGAGAGAGAGAGAGAGAGAGAGAGAGAGAGAGAGAAGGCTTGTTATGGGATGATCTCATTGTAAGATTTAAATTCAATATATTTAGACTGGTTGACTGAATTGAATCTGTGTGTGTGTGTGTGTGTGTGTGTGTGTGTGTGTGTGTGTGTGTGTGTGTGTGTGTGTGAGAGAGAGAGAGAGAGAGAGAGAAGGCTTGTTATGGGATGATCTCATTGTAAGATTTAAATTCAATATATTTAGACTGGTTGACTGAATTGGATCTTGTGTGTGTGTGTGTGTGTGTGTGTGTGTGTGTGTGTGTGTGTGTGTGTGTGTGTGTGTGTGTGAGAGAGAGAGAGAGAGAGAAAGCCTTTTTATGGGATGATCTCATTGTAAGATTTAAATTCAATATATTTAGACTGGTTGACTGAATTGGATGTGTGTGTGTGTGTGTGTGTGTGTGTGTGACAGTGAGTGTGAGAGAGAGAGAGAGAGAGAGAGAAAGCCTTTTATGGGATGATCTCATTGTAAGATTCAAAATCAATATATTTAGACTGGTTGACTGAATTGGATCTGTGTGTGTGTGTGTGTGTGTGTGTGTGTGTGTGTGTGACAGAGAGAGAGAGAGAGAGAGAAAGGCTTGTTATGGGATGATCTCATTGTAAGATTTAAATTCAATATAGTTAGACTGGTTGACTGAATTGGATCTTGTGTGTGTGTGTGTGTGTGAGAGTGTGAGAGAGAGAGAGAGAGAGAGAGAGAGAGAAAGAGAAAGCCTTTTATGGGATGATCTCATTGTAAGATTTAAATTCAATATAGTTAGACTGGTTGACTGAATTTGATCCTGTGTGTGTCTGTCTGTGCATGTGTGTTACCATATGTGTACATATTTGTGGTTGTATGACTGTTATACTTTTTTTTTTGTTTTTTTTTTTCATTTAACAATTACATTTGAGGGACCCTTAGCATGTTCAGGATTTTTTCAGCTGTCCATTTTGCTTTTCCAATTTTTCTATTTAGGTTATTACTATTGTGCTAAGTCATAGCATTTCTGCTGCTTTCAGTATTTGTGCTAAATACAGCATTTCTGCTAAATCATACTATTTCTTCTATTTCATCAGATTTGTGCTAAATATAGTGTTTCTGCTACAAAATAGTATTTCTGCCAAATATAGTATTTTTGATTAATTATAGTTTTCTACCAAATCATAGTACAGTTTTACTGCTTTTTATATGGCTTCTAAGACAACCAATCATATCCGAGGGCTTGCACATTCAAATTTGCATATTGTTGCCTTCATGGCTTCCCAGCCAGCCAATCATATCTTAGGCCTTGCACATTCAAATTTGCATATTGGAGGCAATCATGGCTTCTAAGACAACCAATCATCTATGTCATATATCTATGATATTTCATATTTTTATTTTAAATGGTCAACATTTCAAGATTCTCCCATGTCTTCTGAACACAACGGTCTAAGAATGACCGTTTTAGCCCCTCTGGTTAGGAATTTATGGCTGTTTGTTTGAGGGGAGTCCTCACTATGAGAAATAGACTGCAAAAATCCTGTCTCTCTCTGTGCTGTAAAAGCCTGCACTTGGTGCACCAGTTTTGGCAGGAAAAAGCACACAGCCCCTCTGATTGGTGGATTCAAATTGAGAATCTCACAGCTGTTTGACTGACCTAGAAACATGCTGTTAACAGCCCTTGTTCACTTGCTGATGCTATGTGTGTGTGTGTGTGTGTGAGCCTGTGTGTGTGTGTGTGTGTGTGTGTGTGTGTGTGTGTGTGTGTGTGTGTGTGTGTGAGAGAGAGAGAGAGAGAGAGACACACACAAAGCCCTTTTAGGGCAGCATCTCATTGTTGGATAAAAATATAATATATTCAGACTGGTTGACTGGCATAGACCCTGTGTGTGTGTCTCTCTCTGTACATTTGTGTATCCATATTTGATTTTGTGTGTATTTGTTGATTTGTGTATCCATATTTAATTTTGTGTGTATCTGTTGGCTGTTCTTATTTGTATTTCTAAATGTATTTTTATTTTATTTTTCACAGGTGAACAAAAATTAGTTTTGAGTAAACTTAACCATGTTCCTTTTTATTCAGCTTGTCATTTTACCTTTCCAATATTTTCACTTAAGTTATTACTATTCTGCTAAATCATAGTATCTGTTCTAAATCATTGTTATTGAGCTATATTGCAGGATTTCTGCTAAATCATAGTATTTCTACTATATTATATTTTCTTTCTAAATATATCATTTCTGCTATAGAGTAGTATTTCTGTAATGTTTAAGAATGTTTGGCTAAATATATTCTTTCTGTTATCTTATACTATTTCTCCGAAATTCTTGTTTTTTTTGGGAAGTTATCGTGTTTCTGGTAAGTTACAATATTTCTGCTAAGTTCTGCTATGCTATTGTATTTCTGCCAAGTATTATGTTTCCTCTAAGATATTGCAGTTCTGCTAAGTTACTACATTTAGCAACGTTCCTTTGCTTCTGCAAAGTTTTTACAATTTCTGCAACTTTTCAGCTTTTCAGCTAGTTTCAGCTGACAGCTTCAGCGTTCCAGCATCCACACTGCATTTTTTCGCAGGAAATGCAAATTTTTCTAGTTATTCTAGTTGCCACTTTTCACTGTTTCTCTTTTTTGGCACTTAACTACTTCCACAATTTTCAGCCGATTTTCACCGTTCAAATTTTAAACTATTCTGCTATTTCTGCTAATGATCGCTATATCTTTTGGTGTTTATTACTGTTATACTTTTTAAAATATTACACTTTTTCCTTTAATTTGTCCCATTGAAATGAATGGGAAACTTCTGCAATTCTGCTAAATTTTGCTTGTTTTGAAACTTAACTACTTTTTCCTACTTTCACGTAGAACAACCATTCAAACTTTAAAATGTTCTCAAATTATTGGGCTATTCAGGAATAAATCAGATTTTTCAAATCTTTTACCGTTTTATTTTATGCCTCTTAAAGTTTTGAGTTGGAAAATTGTGATTTTCACAAAATACATGCGTTGTTATGGTTGCTATGCACTTGGCTTCCAGTGTGCCACTGTAGGTTTCATGATCTTCTCTTCATGTCCGAACAACTTCTTGCTACTTGCTCAATTTTCACTCAACTTCCACAAATTATACATCAAAACGTAGGTATTTTTGCTGGCTTTCCGAAAATGTCACCATCATTGTTGTGAGACTTATAGAATTTTGGCAAATCTCCTCAGAGCAACACAAAGTCTGAAAACTCTCCATAGAAAGTCAATGGAGAGTTTGTTCAAAATCACCGCTTGATTTCTGTAATGAGAGGCATATTCGAATCGTCATATCTCCTTAACGAGCGAAGTTAAAACATGAGGCTTGTCCCAGTATATCTTCAGACACTCCTGGCGCTCACAATTCAAAATTTTTTTCTCACCTATTACCGTTCTGAGATGAGTTACACTTGTTTGAGCGTAGGAAATTAGTCCTTCGCTCAGATTTCTTCAGATTTCAAACTCTGGAAATGAACCACTTTTTCTCTCGTCATAACTTTTGTTGGATTTCCACAGAGACCTGAAAATTTCCATGATTGTTCACCAAAGCCTGCTGTCTCTTACGGTGAAAAAATGATATTGATACTCAAATAGATTTAGAGTTAGAAAGCGTTGTTTGAGGGCAAGTCAAGGCAGTTTTGCTTTGCTCTACTCAGTTATGGTGCATTAGAAGTCAAATATCTTTAATAATTCATATTTTAATGATACATTGTCAACACTTTAAGATTCCCCATCTCTTCTGAACAAAGCGATTGTAAGAATGACCGTTCTAGCCCCTATAGTTGGGAAATTATGGTCATTTGTTTGAGGGGAGTCGTCATTATGAGAAATAGACTGCAGAAATCCTGTGTCTCTCTGTGCTGCATGCACCTGTTTTGGCGGGAAAAAGTGCACAGGCTCTCTGATTGGTGGATTCAAATTCAGCAGCTCCCAGGCTGCTTGACTGAACTAGAAACTTACTTCTCTCTCTGTGTGTGTGTGTGTGTGTGTGTGTGTGTGTGTGTGTGTGTGTGTGTGTGTGTGTGTGTGTGTGTGTGTGTGTGTGTGAGAGAGAGAGAGAGAGAGAGAGAGTTTTTATGGGAGCATCTTATTATATGATTTAAATTCAATATATTTAGACTGGTTGACTGAATTTGATCCTGTGTGTGTCTCTCTGTGCATCGTGTTTCCATATGTGTCCATATTTGTGATTGTGTCACTGTTATACTTTTTTTTGCTGATTTTTTCATTTAACAATTACATTTGAGGGACCCTTAGCATGTTCAGGATTCTTTCAGCTGTCCATTTGCTTTTCAATTTTTCTATTTAAGTTATTACTATTGTGTTGAGTCATAGCATTTCTGCTGCTTTTCAGTATTTGTGCTAAATACAGCATTTCTGCAAAATCATACTCTTTCTGCTATTTCATAAGATTTGTGCTAAATATAGTGTTTCTGCTATTTCTGCTAAATTTAGTATTTTGATTTAATTAGGGTTTTCTACCAAATCATAGTACAGTTTTACTGCTTTTTATAGGATTTTTAGAGGATATTTATATTGCTTAATATAGTATTTCTGCTTTTATAGGATTTGTGCTTAATATAGTTTTCTAAAAATGTAGTATTTATGCTTAATCATACTATTTCTATATATTTCTGCCAGGTCCCCAGGCAGCTAATCCTCTGTGAGGACTGATACATACAAATACATATCAGGGCCTGCGGCTTCCCAGCCAGCCAATCATATCTGGCGTCTGCCCTTTCTTCTCTCGTCATATCTCAGCGACAGATGTACAAAGAGCAATGCAAATCACAGTCAAAGTACACCAAAGTCCGCTGATTCACCCAGTACAAAATTATGCTTCTAGTCCACCTAGTTTTTGAGTTACATGACGTTTTGTAACTGCAAAAAGCGGGGTTTTCGCCTCTCACACGCAATCTGATTCTGACTGCTCATCACCCTGTTTTCCAGGCCTTCGCTCTCTTTCCCAGTGGCGCAGTTGGTAATGACACAGGTCTGCAACCCAAAGGTTGTGGGTTCAATTACACCTTGGGCAACATGTTTTTTTTCCTACAAATTAATACACTATCACAGACCACTAATTCATGTTCATCATTTATTACAATTCTGCAAACTTTTATGATTTTAGCAGCTTTTGTAATATGGACCTCAGATTCTTGTTAACACTCCATGGCACAAATACTGTTCCCTTTAGGCTGTGTGTGTGTGTGTGTGAGAGAGAGAGAGAGAGGCGAGAGAGCCTTTTGATGGGAGCATCTTATTATATCATTTAAATTCAATATATTTAAACTGGTTGACTGAATTTGGTCCTGTGTGTGTCTCTCTGTGCATGTGTGTTTCCATATGTGCCCATATTTGTGATTGTGTGACTGTTATACTTTTTTTTGCTGATTTTTTTTTCAATTAACAATTAGATTTGAGGGACCCTTAGCATGTTCAGGATTTTTCCAGCTGTCATTTTGCTTTTCCATTTTTCTATAAGTTATTACTGTTGTTAAATCATAGCATTTCTGTGCTTTTCAGTATTTGTGCTAAATACAGTATTTCTGCTAAATCATACTATTTCTGCTTTTCATGTATTTGTGCTAAATACAGCATTTCTGCTAAATCATACTATTTCTGCTATTTCATAAGATTTGTGCCAAATACAGCATTTCTGCTAAATCATACTATTTCTGCTATTTCATAAGATTTGTACTAAATATAGTGTTTCTGCCAAATATAGTATTTCTGCTTAATTATAGTATTTCTGCCATTTTATCGTATTTGTGCTAAAACATAGTATTTCTACTAAATGTAGTATTTATGCTTAATCATACTATTTGTATATATTTCTGCCAGGTCCCCAGGCAGCCAATCCTCTGTGAGGACTGATACATATAAAATTTACATATCAGGGCCTGCGGCTTCCCAGCCAGCCAATCATATCTGAGGTCTGCCTTTTCTTCTCTCGTCATATCTCAGCGACAGATGTACAAAGAGCAATGCAAATCACAGCCAAAGTACACGAAAGTCCGCTGATTCACCCAGTACAAAATTATGCTTCTAGTCCACCTAGTTTTTGAGTTACACGACGTTTTGTAACTCCAAAAAAACAGCGTTTTTCGCCTCTCACCGCAATCTAATTCTGACTGCTCATCACCCTGTTTTCCAGGCGCTCGCTCTCTTTCCCAGTGGCGCAGTTGGTAATGACACAGGTCTGCAACCCAAAGGTCGTGGGTTCAATTACACCTTGGGCAACATGTTTTTTTCCTACAAATTAATACACTATCACAGACCACTAATTCATATTCATCAATTTGATATTTGATATACCTTTATTAGTCCCACAAGGGGAATTTATATGATTACAACCATTATGTTTTAGAAAAAAAGAAATAAATGTGCATTGAACACTCAGGGGTCACTGTTAAAAGTCTCATGGCAGTGGGGTTAAAGGACCTCCTGAACCTCTTGAGTCCTGCAGAGCAGTGAGATGAGCCTCTGCAGCTCCTACTGTCCTGAAGACTGTTCTTATTACTGCAGTCAGTTACATAAATCTATCTATCTATGTATAATACAGTACATTTTAACATACTGACCTTATGTTTATTTATGTCTTTTAACCATTATTTCAAATTCACAGAATCCTGTTTGAAACATTTAATGAACTTATAAATTAAATTTCTGCATGTTGTTTTTGTTGCAAAAAAAAAATCTAGTATAATAATATTTAAATTTACATATATTTTTCACGTTTTCAATGCCAATTTTGTGTAATGGCAAAGTTTCCCACTACCCGTGAATGCCTCTTTTTATGTCTCTGGCTGACTCCTTAATCTCCGCCCAGTCTCTGCTCCATCCCTGCCGGTAAGCCTGCTTCTCTGTCTCTCTTCTCTGAAATAAAATGTCTATAAGCTGTTTGAGTGATTTACCGAGTTGTTGTTAGTGAGTTATGAAGCCAGTCGAAGTATAAGTCATGTTAAAGTAACACAATGGCTGCTTTTTAGTGAAACGTTGTAATTTTAGTATTTAAAAGGGTGTTTGGTATGCCCTAAGCGCTAACGCCTAGCCTAGCTCCTATAGGCCTAGTGTGAAATTAATATGGTTCATTTGATTGTTTAATACAGTTATTGTGTTGTATTTGGTTCATTCAGTGTGTTAGTGTTTCTGAGTCTCTTAGGGAAGCTGAAGTTAGTTCTCCTCTTCACAAATCAGTCAGTTAAAAGCGGCCTCATTCTATAGGTTGTAAGGTAATGAGCCGCCATTTTAGAACCACTGATTAGCTGCTGGAGCAGCAGGGTCGGCAACTTCAAAGGAGCCATTTTACCGCCTCTGACTGAAAGCCGGGAGAAAAAGAGTCACGTGCCTGTGCCGGTGTGTCTGTGTTGTGGGTTAATTAACAGAAGGGAGCAATAGAGTGAGGATAAAACACATAATATAAGAATAATGACATTTCTTAACAAGAAGAAGTTTTTTAATTAATCAATTTTAGTTTTTAGTTAAATTTTTAAGAACTGTTTAACAAACACTTGTTTGTACAGGTTGTTTTTTTTAAAATAAAACCTACACCTGCAGCTCTGTTTAACTTCTCACTTTGTGAAAAATTAATGAAATCTAAAAAGGCCACCTTCAAATAAATAAAATGCAGCAGTGCACCATTAATATTATAAATATGATATGTAGATATTTAAAACAACAGCATATTAAATGATACTGTGTGCAGGTAATATTTTTAGGAAGCAGAATTTGAATGCAGACCAACTCAAATGTTGAAGCCTACAAAAATATCATCAAGCTTTCATTTATGATTGTTCATGCTTTGAAATTGTGATGTCAGAATTTGATAAAGTGTGCAGTGCTAGGTGTAGCAAATCACTGCTTATGAAATCTACTGTGTTATCTAATAGCACCAAACTAATAGAGCTATCACATAACTGAGAAACTTGTGTGGCTTATTACAAATGGATGAAACCACATTTTACCTTAATGAAGACAGTAATATTTAATAAGGTGTAGAAAAAAAGAGGTGAGTTGTTTGTTGCTGTGGTAAACAAAAAGTGTACTGAATCTTTTGGACTACACAGAGTGATGCAGTATTGACTCTGATGCTGATTTGAGTTGTCTCATTCTGTATTTTTGTGCTTTGTCTTTTGTTACACAGAGTGAGCGAGATCTTTGGTTTTGCCTTTGCTGGTAAGTTAACAGTGATTGTAACTGAAGCAGTATGAACCTGGCATTGTGTAGCACATTTGACGACTTACATACAGTAGTTTGACTTTTTGTGATACGTTTCCATTTACTGATTGGCAAAAACACAAGATTTGTGACCTGTAGCAGCAAAAGCCCCACACAGGGCCTCTGACTGTCCCTGAAAATGTCCCTGAAGTTTAGTAGCCCATT
This sequence comes from Oreochromis aureus, assembly GCF_013358895.1. Classification (NCBI taxonomy): domain Eukaryota; kingdom Metazoa; phylum Chordata; class Actinopteri; order Cichliformes; family Cichlidae; genus Oreochromis; species Oreochromis aureus. The sequence continues at coordinate 22,339 of NW_024108936.1, read as the reverse complement.
TATGTATGATTTAAATTTCATATGGCTTATTGAATTCAAACAGTTAAATGTCAGATGTCTTTATCCAGGTGTTCATTTTGTCCTTATGTTTGTGGATTTAAGTAGCAGACAAAACAATGAAAGTGTTTTAGGAGAGTCCGTATAAGTGGTGGCTCAAACACTTAAGAGCTGCACAGGTATTGATTCATATTGTCTCTCAAATTCTGCTGATGTATTATATTAAAGTCAGAACACTGTAGAAGTACTTTGCCTCACTCGGTATAAGTAATAGCTTTAACAGTTAAGCAATAATAAAAGCGAAGAGAACCAGAGGTGTGAGTGGACATTGTTAGGTAAATTACAGCCAGTGTGTCTAATTAGTTTATTACTTATTTAGTGAATATAATGATTTTACAATTAAATAGAAATGTTGCCAAAAGGGACATTGCAAAATACATAAATATTCCTAACAGCGGGTACAATGAAAGGACTTTTAGTGTAATATTTTAGGACATTTAATTTTAATCACAAACATTCTGCACCTCTGTTATTGTAACATGTCAATATTTACATGTAAAACCTCATCATGTAAAACATGATGAGGTTTTCTATTACTTCTGATTACAAAAATTACTTTGTATTTAATGTTTTTAACCTGAAAGGACATTAAAAGTTTTGATTTTTCACACTTTATTAGCACTGACCTGTTGTAGAAAATGTTTGAGCCACAAGGCTTCTGTGTAGGAAATATTTGGTGTATCCTGCACTTGTGCCAACAAATATTGGTGCCTGTTCTTTGCATTTCTGTAGTAATAATGCTTTTATTACACATGCTAAAGCCATGTGAGACCCTGCAGTTCAATTATCTCCTCTTCAGACTACAGTAAACTTAAAAAGCTTAAAGTAATTTAGGATTTTACTAGTTAATTTGTGTCACAGTAAATTGGATTGTGTGTGAAGAGGCTCAACAGTCTGAATCATCTAACAGTGATCTGATGAATTGTTTCCTTTCTCTAGACTGCTGATCTGATCGTCTCAAGTCTGGTAAGTAAAGGTTTTCTGAGGTGCAGTGCTGGGAAATGTTTCTCATGATAGGAGATTCAGTGTAGTGGTGTGAGTGAGCACAGCTATTGGTGATCATCAAAAGTCATCAAATCCTAGTAAAGTCTGTGTAAACATTTCCAGACCTACAGAGGTCCGTAGGTTATTGTAGCAGCACATATTTTTTCACATTAGAGCAGCTCATGAACAGCAGTTTAGGTACAATTAAGTCTTCAAATAGGGCCTTGTGGATTTCAAAAGCTTCTTTCCTTCAATAATTAAGTCACTGTCTGAAAACTGCTCTTTGAATTAGTCTTTTATAATTAAAGATTTTGTTGATGACTGGAAACAATCAAAAGCACAGATACAGCATTCATTTCTGTATTTTATGGTTAAATGATCTACAAAGAAATTATGGTCATATATATTTTTAATTAGGCCTTTAAATCGGTCATTATAAAGTATGTCCTAGATTTAGTGGAGTGCTTATGGCTGTGTATTAAACATACCCCAAATGTGACTGAAATATGTAGAAACAGTATTGTTTACTTTTTTATGTTATGGTAATGTACTGTATTTTTCGGGTTATAAAGGCGTATGCAGCTAACCAAATATTCAGATAACTCAAACTATTCAACTCATTCACAGTAACTCTCAACATTTTTCAGTGGTAACACATAACAATACACTAACTTTTTCTGTTCAGTCCTCTTCCACAAATCTATCAAATTCTTCATGGATTGATCGGTTTGAAATCTGCTTAAATACGCATGTCTCTAAACAGGTGCCAGATTCTCATACACACACCATAATATTATGTTTAAGGACAATAGGAATTACTCCATGAGGCACCTGACTACTGTAGCTGTAATGCTCAACAATCCATCAAGCGCTGCAGCTTTGTAGCTTTCAAAGTCGTACTAAAACATTTTGACAGATGTTTGGCGCCGTGTAACACATAAAATTGGTTTGAGGTCAGCAAGCACAGCCAGAATTAATACATACGGTAAACTGTTGATTTTTGAGAAAATTAAAGGCTTTTAAATGTGCCTTATAGTCAGAAAAATACTTGGAAGCCATGTTTATTGAAAATATGCCTAATTCAGTCTCTTTCTGTCTTACAGGTGACCTGCTGCAGAATACCCTCTCCCTCTATCATTAACAAGCAATTCAGTCTGTCCTATCACTCTCCCTCTCCCTGCTCCATCTTTTTGACAAGCCATTCTATCTTCTATCATTTCTCCGCCATGAGCTCTATCTAAGTTGACAAGCTTGAACCTGAGTTGAAAGCATAATCCTGTGACTTGAAATCAAGTTTTACCAGAATCTAAGTTTTGGAATTGAAGTTACCAGAACCGTCGATCTGTTTTCAAATTCTGAGAGATCTCTGCTCTCACTGCTCCATCTTTCCTGTCGTTAAACTCTCTCACATCCAGTCATTTTGCTGGAAATCACAAGTAGAAACTTGAAATTACAGTAGTAGAATTACACTACAGTAGAACTCACAGTAGAAACTACTTACACAGTCCTACATTTGTCATTTAATTTTACATTACACTTTGGAATAAACACTGATAGCTTGGCTTACGTGTGCAGTTACTTTGATAAATTATATAAAATACACACCTTTTTCAAGGTTTATTTGTAATAAGATAATCTGGTTATTTTGTAATACATACATTCAGACTGTTATATTCACATAGATAATAAATTGGATTCAAATATATTTTTCAAGTCTGTTTCATTGGCTATAACATTTGACTGCAAGTTTATACTATTATTATTTAAGGACAAACCCTTTTTGTCACTCTGTAAGTATTCAGTTACAATTGTCATCTAGAGGCTGCCCTGAGAACCCAGACTTCCTGTTTCCTGACTGCTGCAGAACATCCAGCTGAAGAATCTTCATCGCCTGTCATCTGATCACCACACCATCACTCATATTTGCTTAAAATATTAGATATCTTAAAGATTTACACAAAGTCTACTTAAAAGTTAAGAGTTTTATTATAGACTGTTGATTGTTGAGATTTATTCTGTATATTGCTTTACAGAAGTATAGACCTATTTGTTATCCAGTCTGGTTAAAAAAAAATAGAAGTAACAATATACAGTTTTGAAAAAGCTACAATAAAACTGTTTTTAAAGAACTTTCAATAAGTTTTATATAGAGTTTGTATTTAAGTCAGCCTTTTACATCAATTACATAGTTATAAGAACACTTTACCATTTGTATAGTTTACATTTCTCCATTTAATAGATTAGTTTTCAGTGTATACAGGTTGAATTTTGTTTACATTTGTGTATAAATATAAGGTCCAGTTTGTACTTGCACAAAATGCCAAGGAAAGGTCAAAGGTCGCTGTCCCAGAAGCTTAGGCGGCAAAGGAGAAGGAACAGGTAAATGTTTCTCAGAGTGGTGAGGAGGTAAAGGTGTCTGTTGCAAGTATTCCCAGTCCAGAAGTGCAGAGCAGTGCTCAGACAGCTGCAGTGTCTTATGCAGATGTGGTAAAGAGAGGTGTTTGCTCATCATCTGTGCCAAATGCTAAAGTACAGCAGGTAATCCAGACTGAACCCCAGGTAACTATGCAAGCGCAGTGTGATGGAGAAACTCAGGACCGTCTCATGTACAGATTACAAACAGTGAAACTCATCCACACAGTGAGTAGCATCTGTGCATCGAAGCCAGGCTTCTGCTAAGTATGGAAAGTACAGGAATCAGCAATGCATGGCGAACAGTTTGGTTTTCCTCTCATTCTTACGAGGATGAATTCATTACCAGAGCCGATCTTAACCGTGTGTTGGACAAAGGCCATGCCGTGTATTCAGATGCCAGAAAGAGGTTTGTGAACAGCGTGTTTCTAGCCTGTGATGAGCTTCCCACAGTGGTCACCAGCCGCGAACACGAGTATCAAGTGGACATGTCTCAGTTTGCTCATTATGGCACATTTGATGGTACAGCTCACCCTTCGAGCCTTGAACAGGGACTACAGTGTTTGGCTTCAGCGGTTCGCTATGCTTTGCTAGTCATGGGAGGAACAGTCATTGCAGTTTGCAGGCTGACTTCAGGTGAATCGCATGCTTTGACCCTCACCCACGTAAGTCTACAGGAATGCCATTGTCGCTAGCTGTAAGTGGTGGAACTGCAGTTATGTTAAAATTCACACGTCTTAACGACATGATTGACAGGATCAAGCGCTTGTGCCGAATGTTTAGCATCGCGCCAACCTGCACTTATGAGCTACAGCCTGTCGAGTTCCACAGTGAAAACGCAGCTGACCAAAGAGATGCTGATGAAAACAGACAAACAGCTACAACTGTTCCAGCACCAGCTTTAAATGAACCTGAATTTGAAAACCCAAAATCCACTGAGCAGACACAGAAAACTGTGACCGACACTTTAGCCACTGAAGTGATGTCATCCAGAGTGGATTATTCAAATGAGCCAGCTGCTGAGATGAACAATCGTCCTTCTGATTATTTAGAAATAGAAACCTCTGCATCTTCTGTAAGAGACACTCAGGTAACAAAAGAATCTGTTCCTCAGAATGATTTAAACATTGCCTCCTGTTTAACTGAGACAACAGAGGAACTTTTACATAAACTGTTAAAGCATAATAAACAGCAAAGGAGAAAGATTAGGAGGCGATTATTGGTCCAAGAAAAACTACCACAGAGAAAGGAAAATGAGAAAAAGAAAGAAAGACAGACATACACTTTTGATGAAAGCTTTAAGGCAAAGAAAAAAGATTGTAGTAGAAAGTCTCGTGATTCTGATCACAGTAAGAAAAAAGTGTGTACAAAAATAATCTGTATAAACTCAATGCTACATATAGAGAGAAACAGAGAGAACATTTGAGAAAAATCTATAGAGATAGTGCTAAAATTAGAGAGAAAAAGAGAGCGTGTTATAAGGATGTATAAAGAAGATTCTTTATTCGAGAAAAGCAGAAGGGGGCGTATAACAAGAACATATAGAGAATCTCCCATTTTCCGAGAAAAGCAGAAGGGCGTATAACAAGAACATATAGAGAATCTCCCATTTTCGAGAAAAGCAGAAGGAGCGATATAACAAGAACATATAGAGAATCTCCCATTTTCCGAGAAAAGCAGAAGGGCGTATGAGAAAAACATATAAAGAATCTTATAGACAATCTCCTATGTTCAAAGAACAGCAGAAGGAGCGTATAAGAAGAAATTACAGAACTTGTGCTGGATTCAGAGAGAAACATAAAAGCTTACATGAGGTCATATGTATATAATCTATATAAAGAAAGTGAAGAATTTAAACAGAAAAAGCGATCGTACATCACTAAGCGTTATGGAGAGAGAGACAATTTCAGCAGAAACACAAGGACAATATGAGAGAGCGAATGAGGTAAAATATTGGAGCGGTTTTCTTTTAGACAGATGCATAATATCAGATGTGCAGTGAACATAAAAAGAAAATATCGTCAGATGCATCGACCAGCTGAAAGTTTACAGTGTCATCAGATAACAGTTTAATGAATGAGGCCATATCTCGTTTCAGATCAAACATTAAGTCAGCACCATCTTATGTTTGTACTGTTTGTCTAAAAGCTTCTTTTCTAATCAGGTGAAAATCTGCAAAAGAAAATTACTCAAAACACCAAACTGTAGCTCAGCAGTGTCTAACTGGTAAATTTGTTCATATGTGTGATGAAGCATGTAATGATCACTGCAGCTTCCCTGTTGAGAAAAAGGAGTATATCTGTCACACGTGTCACAGTTCCCTCAAAAGTGGACGCATGCCAAGGCTTGCTGCTGTCAATGGTTTAGAACTGCAGGATATTCCAGCTGAATTGTGTGATCTCAACATTCTGGAGAGACATCTGATTGCCAAATGCATCCCATTTGCAAAGATTATTCCACTTCAAAGGGCAGACAAAGACTCATACGTGGTAATGTGGTGTGTGTACCATCTGAAGTCCAACAAACAGTTGACTGTTTACGAGGCCCAGAAACCAATCGCAGATAATGAGGATCAAGCTGAAAAGGCGACTGTGCTACAAAGGCCATCAGCTGTTCCAGACTGTCACCTGGTCTAAACTGATCCAAGCCCTGCGTAAACTGAAACAGATTCATCCACAGTACACAGATATTGTTATCAGAGATGATGCATTGCTTTGTGATCCAACGTTACCTGATGATGACAGCAGTGATGAAGCCAGCATGGCAAGTGATGATTATAATGAAGCAGATTTAATGGAAATTGACAACTATGAAAAAGATGCCCTTTTGTGCGAAAGTGAGTCTGAAAGTGAACAAGATATTAATATGCAATCCTGTGATGAACAACCAGAGGAAATCAATCCAGAGGAACCAGAAAGTGATTTGAACAATGGAGGTTTTGCTCTAGAAAGTTGTCTGCAGCCTGTAGACATTTCAGAAGAGATTCTCTGTTTCAGTGATAACACATATTGTGTGGCGCCTGCAGAAAGAAACAATCCTGTTAGCTTCTTCAGAACTCCTCATTTGGAAGCCATGGCATTTCCTGTGCAGTTTCCTACTGGTCAGAATACACTGGATGAAAAGAGATGTCTTAAACTCACACCAAGTGCTTACTTCAAGTCAAGGCTTTTCAACATTGATGCAAGATTTGCTAAAGACACAAATTACCTGTTTTCTCACAGTTTGTCACTGAAATACACCTGGCTAATTCCAGCATGACAATACAGCTAAGGAAAGGTAAAACTATGACCAAAGATGGACATAAAATCACATCAGGAATGTTACAAAGTAAGACAGAAGTAGAGAAGCTGGTAAGAAATAAAGATGCAATCAGATTTATGCAGCCACTCAGAGGAACTCCAGCTTACTGGCAGAAAACCACCAAAGATCTATTCAGTATGGTCCGTCAAATAGGAACACCTCAGTTCTTTGTCACTTTCTCTGCTGCTGAGATGAGATGGCCTGAAGTGATTCAAGCTATAAAGAGACAACAAGGTGAAGAGGTTGATTTTGAAGCCCTGGACTGGTCAGAAAAGTGTGAAATTCTAAGATCAAATCCAGTAACCACCATGCGAATGTTTGATAAGCGTGTTGAGGCTTTGTTCAGAGATTTGCTTTTTCTCCTGCACAGCCCCTTGGTGAAATCATTGATTACTTTTACAGAGTTGAGTTCCAGCACAGAGGTAGTCCGCATATACACATGTTGCTGTGGATTCGAGAAAAGGTAGTAGTAGATGTGGATGATGACCAAACTGTCTGTGACTTTGTGGACAGATACATCTCAGCTCAACTCCTGATCCAGAAAAACAACCTGAACTGCACAAAAAAGTCGCTGAACTACAAAAGCACAGCAAAACCACACAAAAACATGCTTTAAGAGTGTAAACTCTGGTTGTAGATTTGGGTTTCCAAAACCACCAGCCACAAGAACAATGATTGTGAGACAGGATGAGGATTCAGACACTGAAGCTGCAAAAGCCAAACTCAGACCTTTGTTGACCCTGCTGAAGGAACCTGAAGCTGCTTCTCTCACCATAGAGCAGATTCTGTCACGATGCAACTTGACAATGAATGAGTATGAGCAATGCCTCCAAGACATAAACAAGAAAACAGCTCTTATTCTGAAAGCGTGACCCAAAGGACTGTTGGATCAACAATTACAACCCACACCTGCTTGAAGCCTGGAACTCTAATTTAGATGTCTCGTTAATATTGAATGCCTATTCATGTATAGAATACCTCTGTAAATATATATACGAAGAAAGAATCTGGCCTCTCTGAATACCTGAAGACAGTTATTGACAACTCTGATAAGAACACGGTCAATGAATGTGATGAAATGAGAGCTGTGATGCAGGCTTACTCAAAAAAAAGAGAAATCAGCGCACAGAGTGTGTGACTCGAGTCTGTGGCCTAAAAATGAAAAAATGTTCCCGCAGTGTTGTATTTGTACCAACAGATGATAACCCAGTAAAAATGAGTCGCCCGATGAGCTACCTGGAATCCACAACACATGACAGTTGTAATATTTGGATGACAAGTTTGAGTGATAAATACAAATCAAGACCTGAGACACCAGAATATGAGGAAATGTCACTGGCTGATTTTGCTGCCTTGTGCGGTTGGTGAGTGGTCCAAATGAAGGAAAAGATGTGCTTCCTCTTCTTAACCAGCTTGGATTTGTACTAAAGGCGAAAGAATGATAAACCAGCTATAATCAGGTATTACCACTGTTCACAGGAAAGCGATCCTGAGCAATATTATGGACGACTGTTGAGACTTTACCTTCCACACAGATCAGAGCAGGAACTGAAACCACGAGGGTTCCAAACCTATCAGTCCTTCTACAACTCGGGTTTTATGCGACTTCCATGTTCAGACCACAGTGAGTCTGTGAAAAGGGTTGTGAAGAGAAATAAAGACAAGTATGAGAAGAACTCTGAGGATATTGAGAGTGCACTGGAAGAGTTTGAACAGAATAGGGATGTTGTGATCGATGAATGGTGTAATCTTGCTCCTGAATCTGAAGTTGTGAGGTTGCAATGTGATGAGAATCTTCCTGAGAGACATTCTGATGATGAGAGCGAACAGGAGAATGTCCCCGACTACAGTCGTCAGTCTGATGCTGTAACAGAGATCAAAGCCATCAGAGAACAACCTGCAGTCGATCCAGCCGTGGTGCGTGTAATGTATCAGAATCTGAACCAGAAGCAGGCCTGCGTGTTCTATGCTATAAGAGACTGGTGTATTCAGCGAGTTTGTGGTTTAAACCCAGATCCATTTTCTTCTATATCAACGGTGGTGCAGGAACTGGAAAGTCACATCTGATTAAATGTATTCACTCTGAAGCATCAAAGATCCTGAGCAGACTCCTGCTAATGCAGAAGAAGCTGACATATCAAATCCAACTGTTTTACTGGCGTCATTTACCGGGACAGCAGCTTTTTCTATCAATGGCTCTACATTACATTCCCTACTCAAACTACCCAGGGTCTGAAACCACCCATTCAAGGACTTGGTAACCAACTGGATGAAGTCAGATCTGAGCTTATGAATGCTGAAATTATTGTTATTGATGAGATTTCAATGGTTTCAAAACCCCTTTTGCTTATGTGGATGCAAGACTGAAACAAATCAAAGGCACTCAGAGACCTTTTGGTGGAATGTCAGTTTTAGCTGTTGGAGATTTTTACCAGCTGCCACCAGTGCGACAGTCTAAGCCTCTCTGTGTTTATGATCCAGAACAGATTGACCTATGGCAGGAACATTTTCAGATGATCACTCTAACAGAGATCATGCGTCAGAAAGATGATGTGGCCTTTGCAGAGATGCTGAACAGGATTAGAATCAAAGAAAAGACAGATGAGCTTTCTCAGTGCGACAGAGATTTGTTGTCACAGGCTGTGACTGCACCAGAAGAATGTCAACTGAGGTCTTACACATTTATGCCACCAACAAGAATGTTGAATCCCACAACACAGATACGCTCAAGAAGCTTCATTCAAACATTATAATCATCAATGCAGACGATTTCCAGAAGGATAAGCGTACAGGCAGAATGGCACGAAGAGACAAACCATTTACAGGTGGGCAAAATGATTTACCCGACACCCTGAATGTTGCTGAAGGAGCCAGTGATGCTGACCAGAAACTTGGACACACTAAGCGGTTTAGTCAATGGTGCTTTTGGTATACTGATAAAGGTGGTGAGATCTGAAAATGATGGACAAATAATTAAACTGGGGCTCAGAATGGACAACCGGCAGCCTATGAGACACAACCGCAGTGCTAATGCAGCATCTGATGATCTGGTTTACATTGAGAGAGCAGAGGAGAGTCTGAAGTTTAAAGGGCGATGCGCAGACAGTTTCCTGTAAAGCTAGCATTCGCCTGCACAATTCACAAAACTCAGGGTCTTACAACACAGACAGCTGTAGTTTCAATGAGGAACATTTTTGAACCAGGTATGGCTTATGTTGCTCTCAGCAGGGTGGCGTCTCTCAGTGGACTCTATTTGCAGGACTTGGATGAGAACAAGATTTATGCCAATCCGAGGTAACTGCAGCGCTCAAACCATGAGACAAGCCAATGTTGAAGAAATGATGCCTCTTCTTCAGGTCAGAGAAACAGCCAGCAGACCTGACACTCTTACACTGATCCATCACAATACGGAGGGTTTGCCATCTCACATCAGTGACATCAAAGTCATCATGAAATGTGTTTAGCAGATGTTTTGTGTCTCACAGAGTCTCACCTCAAGGCTCCTTTGTTGCAGACAGTCTTCATTTGGACGGCTACACCATGTTCAAGCGCAACAGACATGTGTCCTACACAAACTTTCCTCACATGGCCAGCAGAAGTGGTGGTGGAGTTGTTGTGTATTTGAGGAATCATTTTCAGGTTCAGGTAAAACAGTATCTGCATAATGTCACTGATCTTGAGTTCTTAGTGTTAAAGGTTCAGGCTCCATTCCCTGCGCTCATTGCGGTTTGTGTACAGACCTCCTGACTACAGTTTGACACCATTCATGCAAAACCTGGTAAGTCTTTTAGATTCACTTGAAATAATGGACTGTCACCCAATAATTGTGTGTGGAGATTTTAATGAGAACCAGTTACAGAGTGGAAGGAAACAGATTCTGGAGCAGTTTCAGTCGAGAGGGTATTCACAGCTGATCACTTCTGCCACTACAGACAAGAACACCCTGCTTGACCTCATTTTTGTTTCTCAGCCACAGAAAAGTCTCTATTCAGGTGTCCTGAGAACATATTACAGTTACCACAACCCTGTGTTTTGTGTCCTGTCCTCCAGCCAATCATGAAGTCGTCTGGTGAGTTTTGAAACAATTACAGATCATGTTTGTTACAGAGTTTATTTTTGTAGAGCATGAAAAAGATTTTCATTGAATAATTATATTTCTTCATATTGTCTTCCCTACTCTGTCTGTAAGAAGACCCTTTCTTATTGCAATGTTATTAATCATTTCACCAAATCATGGCTGTACTTCATGCAGAGCCGGAGATCTGCTTTCTGTTATCATGCAGCTCAGATCTGAAATATGCTGCAAAAAAGTATTAAACGGACATAATTTATTTTTATTCTCATGTTTTAAATGACTAAATCTACTAATGCATTTTTCATGGATGTTAATTGTCATCTCCTTTTTGATACTTTTTTTACTGTGGCGTATGTAGCTCAACAAGCGAGCTTCCCCTCAAAGGGCTTTCAAATAGGAAATAGTAAATAAATCCCAGATAAATGCAGGTATTTATTATGGGTCACATGAATAATAACAGACAATTATATTTTCTTGATTATAGTAAATTTTGTAGAATCAAATGTTTTTGGGATGAATGAGGTTTTGCTTATCATGTTTTACAGGTAAAAAATGTTAAAAGTTTTAAACTATCTTTAGGCTACCAGAGATGTCTATAATGATTCATTATGTGAGAAAAACATTTTATAGCTTACAGAATATGTATAAAAACTGATTTAGAAGTACATGGAAAGTTTCTGCATCCATTTTCTGACTTGGCCTTTATCCGGGTGGGTTTGGGTTTGGGTGGATAAAGGCCAAGTCAAATCTCTGAAACAGCTGGAAAAAGCTGCTAATTAACAAAAGACATCAAGCGGGGCTTTAGGTGTAGCCCCGCTTTCTGACTGCCTAGTAGATTTAGTAACTGACACCCCATACCAGCATTACATAGACACTTGGGGGCTGAGATGGGTGGGTGGGAAGGTGGGTTGGTGGTGTTAAAAGCACTTTATGTTTTGTAGATGTATTTTTTTTTCAGACAGGGCACACACAGTCCTGTCTCCTTTGTCAGGAAAACCTTGAACTTCACCATCCTCAGCTGAAACAACAACATCTTAACACCATCTTCATGAACTGCTGAGCCAAACCTGATCCATCAGTGCTGGACTGCACAGATAACTACATGCCACAAGGAGACTGCTGTGTTATGAACTGCCATACCAGTGTGTCTTCAGTGGAGAAGATGACACACCCATCACCTGACCTCCTGCCTGATCTGGAGACCATCACCATGCTGCCACACTACACACCTCTGAGACCATCAATGATGACTCATACTGAGGAAACTGTATTTCCTGTCAGAGATGCTCAGTGATCCTCAGAGCAGAGAGGTATGATTCTTTATCTTTGATTAAAAAAATGTCAGTGCTTTTAATTCATTTAATTAATTTAAATCCTGTTTATTGCATAAAAATTACACACTCAAATGATTATACTTGTTAACACTTTTTGAGTTTTAATTCACATTATGGATTACAAATCTATGCTTTTTCTACTCTGTCTCTCTGTGCAGGTATTGCTGTCTTCTGAGTTCTTCACTGTCCCAACTGAAACATTCAAACCTCATTGCAGAGCTCATGTCTTTCCTCACCATCATGTGAGTGTGAGATTGCTCTGGATTCTGGTTATGTGGCCTGCAGCACCTATAAGGTATTTCAACATTGTTCATTTTATAACTTATTTCTAGTTAACACAAATAAAATGTTCCTTTTCTGTATTTTTTAGAACAAGCTCGTACAGTGTGCCTGCATTCCAGCTTCTTAGACTCTCATGCAAGTGGACAGAGTATCAGTGCTTGGCCACCCTTACAGACACCGACTTCTGTCAACTCACTGCTACTGATCAGGCACCTCACTCCAGGAAGACAGAGGGCTGCAAGCCTGTTATCGTTTCAGTGTGGCTTTGTATTCTTGGGGTAGCATCAGATTTTTCCCACAAATATTCAAAGGTAACACTTATTTTAAGCTTAGTTATTAAATCAAAGTCTTCCCTTGTGTTAATTGTTTTATTTTTTATTTTTATTTTTCTTTTACATTTATATGCAGTTATCAGATGTGGTGGAGCTTTGTTAACTGTGTGGAAAACATCTGTTTGTGATGATATTTACAATGAGGTTTTAAGGTGACAGTTTCCAAGTGATTTCAATCATTTGACTAAGCAAAAACATGTTTGCAATTAACATATTTTTTTCAGTTTTGTCTTTTGGATTTAACATTCCTCTGTGACAGGAAATACTAAACTGGTCCAAGTAACCAGCATATCATTGGTCAAAGACAAAAAGGACCACATGTCACGCTAGCAATGAATTTTTGACTGTGTTTGTGTCACCAGATTTAACAAACAATATCAGACATATGAAACTGAACTCTGGATTAATGTCTAGATGTTTTTTTGTTTTTTTTTTATTGTTGAATAATTATTTTGTAGGACAAACCCAATTTATTTACCCAAACAAGTTACATTGTTTGGGTAAATAATGGATAATATATCTAAGTCTATAAGTATAGCAAGCTGAATTCATACAAACACACAGCTCTAAATCTTGAATTGTAGGATGTACAAAAATGATCATGTGATTATTATGGACATTTAAATAACTATATCTATTGAACCATTACACATATTCTTTATAGAAATTACACAATCTCAAAATGTGAAAAAGAAAATGTTTAAGAGAATAAATAATGTGTGTTTGTATGAATCCTGCCTCAGTATGGGGTGTCAGTAACTACATTAGTATAGAGTAGGTCTAACAGTGGTTTTCCACATCTGCTCTAATATATATAGATAATGGGTCAGACATATAAAGTCATTTTGAAAAGTTCATAAAGGTCACATCCATTTATATGTGTTCCTCTTTATCATTTTATATCAGGTCACACAGCTGACTTGAGTTTTGATCAGAGTAGAACCATAACATTCATGCTAATGGTTCTACTGTTTACAGTTACTTTATGATGGATTTCATCCTGGTCACAGCACTATGAGAAAAGCTGTTAAAGGTAAAGTTAACCCAATTAATACCTCATCATAAGTCACTCTATAAGCAAAGCAGTGATTATTTTCACTGTAATTTATTCCACAATAATGTTCTTTATTTGATCCCTGTTTCTTTAAATATGCACATCGATTGTTCAGCTGTGTGACTCTCTACACCTCAAATATATCACAATGTGGACTTCATTTCGACAGTATTTTGTAGATTGGTACCACATTTATCATAAAATCAGGAAACTGTAAACTAATTGAAAAAAATGAAGCTTATGAAAATTTTTAATGTGGCATTGGAACATGTTGTTTATCCTTGCCAAATGGTATTTACACAAAACTCCAGCAAATCAGAGGATATATTTTTGTCTCTCACTTGCGTATATGCGCATATGTGTATATTTTGCAGTTAATAGCCTATCATGTGTCTGCGCATCTTAGGGCCATAAACATAAACATGGCAAACAAGGATATGTTCACAATTCAACAGATGCTTCAATTGTTTGTATAGATGTTAGATTCATTTGATTTGCATTTTCTATTAATATTTTCTGTTTATCCCAAATGGGATTTTTATTTCTGTTTGCCATTATTGTAATCATTGGAAACAACTGAATAAATATTTTGTATCATATGTTTCTAAAAGTATTTGAATGTTCTACTTTTCTACTACTGGTTTTCTACTTTCTAAACTTTCTTCCACTCTTTGGCATTTCAATAACATTATTTTTGGGTGTTTTATCTCTGACCGCAGCATCTTGTGCATTTATTACCTAAATGTTGTTTGTGTGGGTTTTCTTTTTTGGTTTTTGGTTTTTTTGCCATTTTAGATTTCACCAGCTGTGTAAACTCTGCAATTTTACCTTGGTTTTGTTCCACATCAGTTTATCTGCTGGCTGATTTTCTTCCTTTTCTAGTGTTTCTGGTAATTTTTAACAGTTAAAAAGTAACTTTGAGGTTACTTCAGCCTTTTCAGCTGTTATCTGTTGACAGTTTTGCCTAATTATTACATTTCTGCAAAATTATAGCAGTTCTGATAACTTGTAATATTTCTGCTAAGTTTTAATTTTCTACTAAATTATATTATTTTTGCTAGGTTACACTACTTTTGTTTGTTATGTTATGTTATGTTATGTTATTCTAAATTATTACATTTCTGCTAAGTTGTAGCTTCTGGTAAACTACAACATTTCTGCTGAATTGTGATGTTTCTTCTAAGTTATTGCATTTCTTCTAAGTTATTACATTTTGTTTACTTGATGTTGTTCTGCAACGTTATTAAATTTCAACAACTTTTTAAACACTGACTTTGATTTCTTCAGCTTCTTCAGCTATTTTCAACTATTTTCAGCAGACAGCTTCAGCTTTAAAGCATCCACACTGCATTTTCGCAGGAAATGCAAATTTTTTCTAGTTGTGTGGATGCTGGAGGCATCCACACTATTGAGTTCCTGTTTCTCTTTATTTGTGGATGCTATTCCACACTATTGAGTTCCTCTTGGGACTTCCGTACGTTTTCGTCGTGGATCTACTTCCACAATTTTCAGCCGATTTTCACCGTTCAAATTTTAAACTATTCTGCTATTTCTGCTAATGATGGCTATGTCTTTTGGTATTTTATACTATTATACTTTTTAAAATATTAAGCTTTTTTCCTTTAATTTGTCCCATTGAAATGAATGGGAAACTTCTGCAATTCTGCTAAAATTTGCTTGTTTTTGAAACTTAACTACTTTTCCTACTTTCACCGTAGAACAACCATTCAAATTTTAAAATGTTCACAAATTATTGGGCTATTCATGAATGATTCAGCTTTTTCATATCTGTTACCGTTTTCATCTTATCCCTCTTTAAGTTTTGAGTTTCATTTTTGTGATTTTTCACAAAATACATGCGTTGTTATGGTTGCTATGCACTTGGCTTCCAGTGTGCCACTGAAGGTTTTGCAGTCTTCTCTTCATGTCCGAACAACTTCTTGCTACTTGCTCAATTTTCACTCAACTTCCACAAATTATACATCAAAACGTAGGTATTTTGCTGGCTTTCCGAAAATGTCACTATCATGGTTGTGAGATTTATAGAATTTTGGCAAATCTCCTCAGACCAACACAAAGTCTCAAAACTCTCCATAGAAAGTCAATGGAGAGCTTGTTCAAAATCACCGCTTGATTTCTGTAATGAGAGGCATATTCGAATCGTCATATCTCCTTAACGAAGCAAAGTTAAGACATAAGGCTTGTCCCAGTATATCTTCAGACACTCCTGACGCTCACAATTCAAAAATTTCTTTCTCACCTATTACCGTTCTGAAATGAGTTAGACTTGTTTGAGGGTAGGAAATTCGTCCCTTGCTCAGATTTCTTCAGATTTCAAACTCTGGAAATGAGCCACTTTTTCTCTCGTCATATCTTTTAATGGATTTCCACAGAGACCTGAAAATTTCCATGACTGTTCACCAAAGCCTGCTGTCTCTTACGGTGAAAGAATGATATTGATACTCCAAATAGATTTAGAGTTGGAAAGCGTTGTTTGAGGGGAAGTCAAGGCAGTTTTTGCTGCGCCTCTACTCAGTTATGGTGCATTACAAGTCAAATATCTTCAATAATTCATATTTTAATGATAAATTGTCAACACTGTAAGATTCCCCATCTCTTCTGAACAAAAGCAGTTGTAAGAATGACCGTTCTAGCCCCTACGGTTAGGAAATTATGGCCATTTGTTTGAGAGGAATCCTCACTATGAGAAATAGACTGCAAGAATCCTGCCTCTCTCTGTTCTGTGTGTGTAAAACGGCTGCACCTGTTTTGGCGGAAAAAGTACACAGCCTCTCTGATTGGTGGATTCAAATTTAGCAGCTCCCAGGCTGCTTGAATGACCTAACAAGTTGCTCCTCTCTCCTGTGTGTGTGTGTGTGTGTGTGTGTGTGTGTGTGTGTGTGTGTGTGTGTGTGTGTGTGTGTGTGTGTGACAGAGAGAGAGAGAGAGAGAGGCGAGACAGAGTTTTATGGGAGCATCTTATTGTATGATTTAAATTCAATATATTTAGACTGGTTGACTGAATTTGATCCTGTGTGTCTCTCTGTGCATGTGTGTTTCCATATGTTTCCATATTTGTTATTGTGTGACTGTTACACTTTTTTTTGCTGAGTTTTTTCTCATTTAACAAGTACATTTGAAGGACCCTTAGCATGTTCAGCATTTTTTCAGCTGTCCATTTTGCTTTTCCAATTTTTCTGTTTAAGTTATTACTATTGTGCTGAATCATACTATTTCTGCTATTTTATAAGATTTGTGCTAAATATAGTATTTCTGCCCAATATAGTATTTCTGATTAATTATAGTTTTCTACCAAATCATATTACAGTATTTTTGCTTTTTATACCATTTTATAGGATATTTATATTGCTTAATATAGTATTTCTGCTTTTATAGGATTTGTGCTTAATACAGTATTTCTGCTAAATGTAGTATTTATGCTTAATCACACTATTACTATATATTTCTGCCAGCTCCCAGCCAGCCAATCATATCTGAGGTCTGCCGTTTCTTCTCTCGTCATATCTCAGCGACGGATGTACAAAGAGCAATGAAAATCGCAGTCAAAGTACACCAAAGTCCGCTGATTCACCCAGTACAAGAATTATGCTTCTAGTCCACCTAGTTTTGAGTTACACGACGTTTTGTAACTCCAAAAAGCGGCTCTCTGTGCCTCTCACTGCGATCTAATTCTGACTGCTCATCACCCTGTTTCCCAAGAGCTCACTGTCTTTCCCAGTGGCGCAGCTGGTAATGACACACGTCTGCAACCCAAAGGTCGTGGGTTCAACTCCACCTTGGACAAAATGTTTTTGCCCTACAAATTAATACACTATCACAGACCACTAATTCATATTCATCATTTATTACAATTCTGAAAACTTTTTACCAGCTTTTCTAATATGGACCTCAGATTCTTCTTAACACTCCATGGCACAAATACTCTTCCCTTTAGGCTCTGTGAATGTGTGTGTGTATCAATATTTCTCCCATTTTAAAGTATTACTCCTCCATAATTGGATTTCTCTTAAATCAAAGTACTTTTACTACATCTTAGTACTTCTGCTCAATCATAGTATTTCTGCTAAATCATAGTATTTTTGCCAAATCATGGTTTTGTGCCAAATCATCAGAATCGTGTTTATTGGCCAAGTATATGTGCAGACAAATACAAGGAATTTGGTTCCGGTAGATGGTGGCTCTGGAGCACAGCAATGTAAATCACACACACACACACACACACACACACACACCACACACACACGTATCTATATATACATTACACATGCATACACATACATACACAAAGCTGTGTAAACCAACTATAAATAACTAATCTAAACGTATATACATAAAATACAGAAATGAAATGAGGTGGAATGAATACTACAGAATGTACATAAGGTGCAGTTGCAGTCTGGCAGTGGGAGCAGTGTGACAGTTCAACTGTTTATAAGGGAGATGGCGAGGGAAAGAAACTGTTCCTGTGCCGGGTGGTCCTGGTCTGCAGGCTTCTGTACCGTCTGCCAGAGGGCAGCAGATCAAAAAGTCTGTGTCCAGGGTGTGAGGGGTCTGTGATGATTTTCCTGCCCGTTTCCTGGTTCTTGAGAGGTACAGATCCTGGATGGAGGGCAGGGGTGCCGATGATCCTTTTTGCTGCCCGTACAGTCCGCTGCAGTCTGCACCTGTCCTGTTTAGTGGCTGCACCATACCAGACTGTGATGGAGGAGCACAGGACAGACTCAATGACTGCAGTGTAGAACTGGATCAGCAGCTCCTGTGGAAGACTGTACTTCCCCAGTTGTCTCAGGAAGTACATCCTCTGCTGGGTCTTTTGAGGATGGAGTTGATGTTGGTCTCCCACTTCAGGTCCTGGGAGATGGTGGTACCCAGCAACTTGAAGATCTCCACAGTCGACACAGGGCTGTCTGATATGATGAGGGGGGCAGAGTTGAGGATGTCTCCTGAAGTCCACTGTCATCTCTACAGTTTTAAGAGTGTTCAGCTCCAGATTGTGCTGACTGCACCAGAGTACCAGCCGCTCAACTCATCATAACATTTGTGTTATGTTGTAGTATTACTAGTAAGTGGAGGAATTTCTAAAATGTTACAGTATATGTGCTGATTACAGTATTTCTGTATAATAGAATTTTGGCAAATCTCCTCACACCAACACAAAGTCTGGAAACTGCATAGAAAGTCAATGGAGAGCTTGTTCAAAATCACCACTGGATTTCTCTAATGAGAGGCATTTTCAAATCGTCATATCTCAACGCAGCAAAGTTAAGACATGAGGCTTGTGCCAATATATCTTCAGACACTCCTGACGCTCACAATTCAAGAATTTCTTTCTCACCTATTACCATTTGGCCATGAATTGGGTTTGTTTGAGGGTAGGAAATTCATCCCTCGCTCAGATTTCTTCAGATTTCAAACTCTGGAAATGAGGCACTTTTCTCTCGTCATATCTTTTGATGGATTTCCACACAGACCTGAAAATTTCCATGACTGTTCACCAAAGCCTGCTGTCTCTTACGATGAAAGAATGATATCGATACTCCAAATAGATTTAGAGTTAGAAAGCATTGTTTGAGGGCAAGTCAAGGCAGTTTTCGCTTTGCCTCTACTCAGTTATGGTGCATTAGAAGTCAAATATCTTCAATAATTCATATTTTAATGATAAATTGTCAACACTTTAAGATCCCCCATCTCTTCTGAACAAAGCGGTGTAAGAATGACTGTTCTAGCCCCTACGGTTAGGAAATTATAGCCATTTGTTTGAGGGGAATCCTCACTATGAAAAATAGACAGCACAAATCCTGTCTCTGTGCTGCATGTGTGTAAAACAGGTGCACCTGTTTTGGCAGGAAAAAGTATACAGCCTCTCTGATTGGTGGATTCAAATTCAGCAGCTCCCAGGCTATTTGGCTGCTGCTGCTGCTGTGTGTGTGTGTGTGTGTGTGTGTGACAGAGAGAGAGAGAAAGAGAGGGCGAGAGAGGCGTTTTTATGGGAGCATCTTATTGTATGATTTAAATTCAATATATTTAGACTGGTTGACTGAATTTGATCCTGTGTCTCTCTGTGCTTGTGTGTTTCCATATGTGTCCATATTTTTGATTGTGTGACTGTTATACTTTTTTTTTTGATTGATTTTTTTCATTCAACAATTACATTTGAGGGAGCCTTAGAATGTTCAGCATTTTTCAGCTGTTCATTTTGCTTTTCCAATTTTTCTATTTCAGTTATTACTATTGTGCTAAGTCATAGCATTTCTGCTGCTTTTCAGTATTTGTGCTAAATACAGCATTTGTGCTAAATCATACTATTTCAGCCATTTTATAGTATTTGTGCTAAAACATAATATTTCTACTAAGCGCAGTATTTCTGGGTAATCATAGTATTTCTATGTATTCCTGCCAGCTCCTCAGGAGCCAATCCTCTGTGAGTACTGTAATTTTCAAATTGACATATCAAGTCATGCATGACTTCCCAACCAACCAATCATATCTGAGGACTGAGACATTCAAATTTGCATATTGAGGCCTTCATGCCTTCCCCCGCCAGCCAATCACATCTGAAGGCTGAGACATTCAAATTTCCATATTGGGGCTTTCATGGGTTGTAAGCCAACCACTCATCCATGTCATGTATCTCTACAAATTCATATTTTTACTTTAAACACACAACACTTGACAATCCCCCATCTCTTCTGAACAAAACAGTGTAAGAATGACCGTTCTAGACCCTACGGTTAGGAAATTATAGCCATTTGTTTGAGAGAGTCCTCACTATGAAAAATAGACCGCACAAATCCTGTCTCTGTGCTGCGTGTGTAAAAACAGGTGCACCTGTTTTGGCGGGAAAAAGTACATAGCCTTTCTGATTGGTGGATTCAAATTAAGCAGCTCCAGGCTTTTTGACCTACCTAGAAACATACAGGAAACACTGTATGTACAGCCCCTATTTGTTCACTTGCTTCTGCTGCTGCTGCGTGTGTGTGTGTGTGTGTGTGTGTGTGTGTGTGTGTGTGTGTGTGTGTGTATGACTGTAGACAGAGAGAGAGAGAGAGAGAGCCTTTTTATGGGTGTATCTTATTGTGTGCCTACTGGTGGTGGTCAGAGGGCCCAGTGGCGCCAGTGACACAGCGAACACCAGGAGACCGGACAGTGTGCGCACCGCGGATGACGTCAGATGACGCGCACACTGTGTCTGAGGAGGATGTGCGGAGGTACTTCAGGAGAGTGAACCCACGCAAAGCTACTGGTCCGGACGGGATTCCCGGCGCGTCCTCAAGTCATGCGCGGCTCAGCTGGCTGGAGTGTTTACACATATCTTCAACCTTTCCCTCTCTCTGTCTGTAGTCCCAGCCTGCTTCAAAATGGCCACCATCGTCCCTGTACCCAAATCCTCCACCATCTCATCATTGAACGACTGGCGACCTGTAGCCCTGACCCCCATCGTGAGCAAATGCTTGAGAAGCTGGTCAGGGACTTCATCTGCTCCGCACTACCCGACTCACTGGACCCTCTACAGTTCGCATACCGCCACAACAGGTCCACTGATGATGCCATAGCCCTGACACTCCATGCTGCCCTGTCACACCTGGAGAAGAGAGACACGTATGTGAGAATGCTGTTTGTAGATTACAGCTCAGCATTCAACACCATCGTTCCCTCGAAGCTGGACAGGAAACTGCAGGATCTAGGACTGAGCAGCTCCCTCTGCAGCTGGATCCTTAACTTCCTGTCTGACAGACGCCAAGTGGTCAGACTGGGCAGCACCACCTCATCCCCATCACACTGAACACTGGTGCTCCACAGGGGTGTGTACTGAGCTCTCTCCTGTACTCACTCTACACCCACGACTGCACGGCCACTAACAACTCCAACATCACTGTGAAGTTTGCGGACGACACTACAGTGGTGGGTCTTATCACC
This sequence comes from Oreochromis aureus, assembly GCF_013358895.1. Classification (NCBI taxonomy): domain Eukaryota; kingdom Metazoa; phylum Chordata; class Actinopteri; order Cichliformes; family Cichlidae; genus Oreochromis; species Oreochromis aureus. The sequence goes on along the minus strand of NW_024108936.1, from coordinate 571 downwards.
AACGGTGATGAGACAGCCTACAGGGAGGAGGTCAGCGCCTGACCCACTGGTGTCAAGACAACCATCTCACCCTCAACGTCGCAAAGACAAAGGAGCTGATAGTGGACTTCCGGAGGTGCAGAGGAGTACACACCCCATCACCATCAACGGCGCCGCTGTGGAGAGAGTGAGCAGCTTCCGCTTCCTTGGTGTACATCTGGCTGAGGATCTTACGTGGTCAGTACACATAAACAAGACAGTGAAGAAGGCGCAGCAGCGCCTCTTCTTTCTCAGGAGACTGAAAAGATTCGGCATGAGCCCCGCATCCTCAGGACCTTCTATCGCTGTGCCATTGAGAGCATCCTCACTGGATGCATCACCACCTGGTATGGCAACACCACCGCTTACAACCGCAAAGCTCTCCAGAGAGTAGTGCGGTGTGCTGAACGGATAATTGAGGTGAGCTTCCCTCCCTCCAAGACATCTACAGGAAGCGGTGCCTGAGGAAAGCGGGAGGATCATCAAGGACTCCAGTCACCCCAGCCATAAACTCTTCAGACTACTTCCATCAGGAAGGAGGTTCTGCAGCATC